>NW_005194878.1:420897-450062 GCF_000372725.1 Emiliania huxleyi CCMP1516
CCCCCCCCGATCGCAGCATTTTGTGTTGGAGAGTGGAGATATTGAGAGTGTGACTAGGAGGGAGGGACGCTGGGGATTCTCAAAGGTATACCCTTGGAATGGCCGGATCCAGCCTTAAAAGTACGAGATCGCGCGCGCTTCGCGGGGTGCGGGACATTTTTTCCCGGAGTGTGCGCGGCAGGGTACCGTGTACCTAAAAACTCGGGGAGGGGGTAGCGCTGTGCCCAGGCAATGTAAGCTGAGATTCCAGGGGGGATCGCCGCCCGTCCCCCTCCCTCAACCCCCAGACAGTGTAGCGCACATGGAGCCGTGTTTAACTCTGTCTCTTCACACCTCCAGCTGTGAACAGGAGCCGTCGTCGCTCTGGCACACGGAGCTCGACGGCGAGCCAGACACCACTACACCTCGCCGTGAACGGCGTCTCCTCACACATCCAGCTGTGAACAGGCGAGCCCTACATCTACCACTACACCTCGCCGTGAACGGCGTCTCTTCACACATCCAGCTGTGAACAGGCGAGCCCTACATCTACCACTACACCTCGCCGTGAACGGCGTCTCTTCACACATCCAGCTGTGAACAGGCGAGCCCTACATCTACCACTACACCTCGCCGTGAACGGCGTCTCTTCACACATCCAGCTGTGAACAGGCGAGCCCTACATCTACCACTACACCTTCGGGCTCGAGTTTACGACCGACGGGCTGTCCGCACACACTAGAAGCGCGACGCGTGCTCTTGTATTCCAAGTAGCGCCCGAGAGGACACGCCCTCCATACTCCGCTGCGCACGACGCCTATACCGCACCACCCACGCGACTGAACCCACGAGACACGGAGGGGGGGGATACGGGGGAGATACGGGGGAGATACGGGGGAGATACGGGGGAGATACGGGGGAGATACGGGGGAGATACGGGGGAGATACGGGGGAGATACGGGGGGGGAGACGGGGAGATGTGGGGAGATACCACGCTGGACGCGGCGTGCGGCCGTCTTGACTCGCGGACGTTTGCATGTTCGCGGGCGCGGGCCGTCACGCTGGATTTGTTACTCTGGAGGTATGGTACTAGGCCGGTCACGGGGGTCGGGGAGTGGTCGCTCGACAAGAGGCACTTTATGGACCGCTACCCGAGCAAGGCACTCGAGCCTCCGCCAAAGTGAGCTAATCTCGGCTAATCTCGGCTAATCTCGGCTAATCTCGACTAATCTCGAGCCTCCGCCAAAGTGCGCCGGCCTCAAACAAAGACAGAGTTCGATACAGAAACGAAGGAGCAAAGCATGGAGACAGAGAGAAAGTCAACCGTCGCACTCCCCCGAGATCCCTCACAAAGAGGGGAGTAAGGGACCTCCGCCCCCTCGCCACCCCCCGCCACTGCCCGAGCTAGCGGCTCGAGTCGCCGCCAAAGTACGCCGAAGAGAGAGTGAGATGCCCCTCAGAGACATGACTGGTAGCGCCTCCAACATCAGACGCTCCACCATCAGACGCTTCGACGCGCATAGCAGCACCTCGAAGTGGTCGAGTGCAGCCCCAACATCGTCACAATAAGGACCGCATCCGGAACCAACACTGTTTAGGTGCGCCGGCCTCGCCGCGCGCACGCTGCACGCGAAGTTCGCCGAGGCGGCGCAGGCGCTGCCGGACTGGCCTGAGGGCGGCAAGGGTGCGACGGGCTGGGCGAGCGGGGGAAAGGTGCGGCCGGCCGGTGATACCGCACCACCCACGGGACCGAACCCACGCTGGGGTCGAGACTCTGGCGGTATGGGACTAGGGCCTGCCGGCGCCGCTCAGCGACGAGGCGCTCGCGGAGTCGGAGCTCGCAATCTCGCTGGTCGAGATTAGCCGAGATCCGCCGAGATTAGCGGAGAGTATCGGAGCTCGCAATCCGGCCGAGATTAGCGGAGAGTAGAAAGGGTTAGCCGAGATTAGCCGAGATTAGCCGAGATTAGCCGAGACTAGCCGAGGCGAGTAGTCGCGCGCTGTGGACGTGGAGCTTTCTCGGAAGTGTCTCTCTGAGCCGTCCCTGCGGTCCCTCTGAGCCACACCACACCAGACTTAATTAGTCACTCGACGAAGCGCCCCTGAGTCACTCCGCTAATGAACTGGCCGATGAATACGTTGATGAAGCGCCCCTGAGTCACTCCGCTAATGAACTGGTCGATGAATACGTTGATGAAGCGCCCCTGAGTCACTCCGCTAATGAACTGGTCGATGAACACGTTGATGAAGCGCCCCTGAGTCGTGAGCAGGTGCGGCGCGGCGCGTGGAGCTGGGCGGGCAGCAAGAAGCCGCTGCTCTTCTACAAGGAAGCTCATCGGCTACTGTAGTGAACCACTAATTAAATATCGAATCCACTGACCAGAAGCCGCTGTCTACAAGGAAGCTCACCCGCTAGTCATTTAGTGAATCAACTCTCGAAGTCACTCACCCCGCTGCTGCTGCTGCACAAGGGCGGACGCGCCGCTACGCCCTGGGGATCCGCCCGATGGGGGCTCGAGCTGGACGGCGCCGTCCGGCTCCACCTCGGCCAGGCAAGCGGCCAGCTCCCCTGCCACGCACACGCCATCCCCTCACACGCCCCCCCACCCCCCCCCGGCTTAACCCCCCCCCCCCCCCCCCGACCCCCTCTCACCACTGCCACCACCACCACCACCACCACCACCACCCCCCACCACCCCCACACGCTACACACCCCTCCCACTGCAGCCTCCGCCTGGCCCCTCCGCCCTCCTTCGACCGCGCATCTCGGCTCATCTCGGCGCATCTCGGCGCATTTCGGCTCATCTCGGCTCATCTCGGCTCATCTCAGCTCATCTCGGCTCATCTCGGCTCATCTCGGCTCATCTCGGCTCATCTCGGCTCACCTCCCGCCCCGCAGGCGTGCGGCTCGTGGCTGCTCCGCTTCAGCGGCGCACGCTTCGAGGCCACCTCACACACAAACACACACACGCACGCACGCACGCACGCCCGCACGCACGCACGCACGCACACACGCACACACACTCGCTCACCCACACGCACCGGGCCGTTTGCACCTTCAACGCACGTGCGGGCGCCTGTCGTCTAGACGTAGAGTCGCGAGGGACTTGCCCGCCCCTTCCTCCCCCGCCGCCTCGTGTGTGTGTGTGTGTGTGTGTGTGTGTGTGTGTGTGTGTGTGTGTGTGTGTGTGTGTGTGTGTGTGTGTGTGTGTGTGTGGAGACGGCGACCCCCCTCCCCCTCAGGCCACCTCGTCCGCCGGTCACGCGACCTCGGGCGAGCGCCTCCTCCCCGCCGCCGCCGCCGGCGCAGCGAGCACCGCCGCCTTTGACTGGCTGGTTGGGTCGGGTCCGTGGGGCGTGGACCGGCGTCGCGCTGTGAACGGCGTCTCTTCACACACCCAGCTGTGAACAGGTCCGTGGGCGTGGACTGGCGTCGCGCCGCTCGGCGGCTTCGACGACGGCAGGCTGCTCACTCATGAAACCGTCCGTTGATCTTCAGTGATTCATTCACTTTAGGCTCCTTCAAGGACAGCGGCCTGGCCCCGCCGTGTTTCTTTCTCCAGGCCGTACTTCCGTTTTAGATAGGCTTCTTCGAGGACGGCAGCCTGGTCACGCCGTGGGGCGACGGGACGTGGGGTGAGCACCCGAGCGCAAGCGGCGCAATCTTTGCGAACTTTGTGGGGCAGGAGCAGCACCGCGCCCCCCCCCCCCAGTCTCGGGGATTTTCAGCGATCCGTCTCGGCTAATCTCGACTCCTTTCGGCTAATCTCGGCTAATCTCGGCTCCTCTCGGCTCCCCTCGGCTCACTTCGGCTCACCTCGGCTCATCCCGGCTCCTCTCGGCTCATCTCGGCGCACCTCGGCTCCTCTCGGCCTCCTCTCGGCTCCTCTCGGCCTCCTCTCGGCTCCCCTCGGCGGTGTCTCGGCGCATCCCGGCTCATCTCGGCAGGAGCACACGGTCCGCTTTGGCGAGTGCTGGTCCTTCGTCTCAACGCGCAAGAGCGACGGCGAGCGCGCGGCTCGGCGGCCCTAGATGCGGGATCTCTCCCATCATCTCCCCGGATCTCCCCATATCTCCCCATATCTCCCCCCGTTTTTCGTGCCCTAGATGCGGGATATCTCCCATCATCTCCCCATATCTCCCTGTATCTCCCCGTATCTCGTGCCCTGGATGCGGGATGCGTACTCGTGTCCTCCGACGCGGTCTCCAGAGGACGCGCCTTCAGCTGTACCTCAGCCATCGTCAACGCCGTGGCGCTCGCTGTCCCGTGTCGCTCGTAGTCACTGCGGTGCTCGGAGTGCATGGCGCGAGTCAGACCGTCTCTCTTCACGTAAACGCACAACCCCGGGCCCCGAAATCGCAGTCTGTCTTCACACCCCGGCGTTCGGCGTACCCACGCAAGCACACACGGTGTGTACACCTGCGATGCCGTGCCGGGCTCCTGTCGTCTAGACGTGGAGTCGCGAGGGTCGCCCTGGGGCCCCTTGCCCCGCCACGGCGTGCGTGTGGAGAAGTTCACCTCACCTCACCTCACACTGCAGGTGGGCGGCGGCAAGATCGACGCCGAGCCAAAGGAGTGCCCCGAGCTGGCCGCCCCACACGCGTGAGAGGGCCGTGAGAGGGAGGTCGCGCGCTGGTGAGTGTCTTGGGGCGGGGGGTGGCGGAGCGCGGAGGGTGGTTGCGCGGGGTGCACGGGGGCGCGACCCGGCGGGCTCGCGGCGGGTTCTGAGCGGTGGACGAGATTCAGAAAGGACAAAGGTTGCTGCTGGTCCCAGCAATGCGATGAAGTCCAGTTTTTTGTGTGCTGTACGACTCTGTACTGCTTTTCACGGCCGACTACACGGTGAGCCATACGGACCTTGCAGAAAACCTTTCCTTCTAAGCAGGGCTACACAATGACCCTATAGTGTGGGGGTGTTTCTGGCGAGTTGTGATGAGTAGGATTAGACTAGCCAATGGTATTTTGAAGTTCATATATGAAAATACCAACTTGCCTATGTGCACGTCTCCGCGGCGGCGGCCCGGAGGCGGCCCGGCGGAGCGGTCAGAGCAGCACTGCGCCGGCCGGCGATCGACTCTCGACTATACCACGGGCTCTATTGAATGACCTCAAGGTGCTCTCTAGGGCTGCCCTATTCCGCTCGCCCGGCTACGTCGCTGAGCTTCGAAGGAAAAGGTTTCGCTCGGCACGGCGTCGGAGAGCAAACTTCGACGTTCGTCCTATAGTGGAAGCTGGACGCACGTAGGCAAGTGGCCCATGACCAGGCGGGCTGCTGCTCATAATCTGGGCGGCCTGACCACGACAACGCCAGTGCCGCTGGCCTGCAACTCGAGGCGCCTTTGAATGAGCACGAGCCGGTGCGCGGCGGCGGCGCGGGTGATGCAGCCCAAGGTGACGGCGACGGCGGAGGGGGCGGCGGCGGCGGCGAGAGTTGGTGGCGTACGCGATGCTCTTGTTGAGCTTGGCGGCGCCGAGCCACTTGGTGAGAAAGTCGGCGGGCATGGCGGCGTCGGGGACCTTGATGACGGTGCACTCCCCCTCGCTCATGCGCCGCTGCAGCGTCAGGTATACCAGCGGCCCGCGCAGCCAGGGCGAGGCCGGCGGGCGTCGCGTCGGAGGAGCAGCAAGCAGCGGGACTACGTGCCCAAATCGCGGACGAGATTGCAGAACGGCAGCACTTTCTCGACGAGATGGCTGCGCTGGGCAGAGGGGACAAGAGTCTCTTGGCTCAGCTTCGCGGGGAAATTGCTGAGAGGGTTAGGGATCTGGTGCGGTTGGATGCGATGGGCCTCTAGACGTGATCCCACGAGCGCCGGCGCAGTACTACCGGCGCTGACTCGAGACGTTGCGCGGTGCGGGGGCACTTTGCCGTGGGCGAGAGCGCGCGAGTCGACTCAAGTCACGTGTCACGAGCGAGCGCGCGGGCGGGGGGGTGCGCGAGCGCCGCGACTCCCCGGCTCTCCGGCGGCCCGGCAGCGGCACTTTGTCGTGTGTCAGGGGATTTCGGACGCCGGCTCTTGTGGCGAGGACGATGGCTTCTAAGGAAGCCGTCGTCTGCGCCTTGTCTGTCGTGTGAATCGTGCGTGTGGGAGAAAAGAAATGTGGGTGCTCCTCCGCCTTGCGTTTGTTTCATAACATCGAACGAGCTCAAAAGAAATATGCTACTCGCAGAATGGCCATTTTTTTCTCAAAGAAAGAAGTGAAAAAGAATACCAACGTGTCTCTCTCAAAAGGAATTTAATAACAATCGCCGCGCCGCACGTTTTGCGCACGACATCGCGCAACCGATCAGACCTGCTGCTGCACCGACGACGCCTCGCCTCCAGAGACGTCGCGCGCCTCCGCAGAGCTGCGGCTGCTCATCTTGGCGAACACCCGGCTGAGTCCGCCAAGGCTGCGCTTCGCGAGACTGGTGCTGCCCTCAACGACGCTGCCTGAAGCGAGGAGGCCCGCCCGCGACCGAGCGGGGGTCGCGCCTAGGCTCTTTGCCAGAAGGACGAGCGACACCTGCGGGCAGGGACCCGCCCCTCGTCACGAAACGCTCGATGCGGGGGAGAGCTCGCTGTGTGTGAGAGAGGGGCGCGCGCGCCTTGCGGTGGTGGCCGGGGAAGCAAGATTTTGCCAGGTCCTTGTAGAGTCCGCCGGCGATGAGCTCCTGCGGCGTTGGGGGGGGAGAGGGTTGGGGAGGAGGGGTGGCGGGACAGGCGCCACGTTGAGACATTCGCTCCTGCGGCGTGACTTCGAAAAACCTCGAGAACTGGCAGCCGCCGAGCGCGGGGTCGTTCTCGTGCGCCATGACGATCTTCAGCCTGTCCTGGCGCGCCTGCTTGACCTGCTCGGCCAGCCGCTCGTCGCTGACGAAGCTGTCCTCGTTGAGGTAGAGCAGCAAGTGCGTCGCGCTGGCCGGCCGATCATCGCTGGTGCAGATCGTGAGACCGGCGGTCTCACGATCTGGGGCAAAGGCGGCGGCGATCTCATCGGCCAGCGCCAGCGACCCCGCGTTGGCAGGCGAGGCCCAGAGCGTGCACGGTTTGGAAAAGGCGAGCGACTGGCTCTCGAGCTCACCCGACACGCAGAGCGGAAGGGAGGTCCTGTCCAGAAAGTTGGGCGAGCAGAGGAGCACCGCCTAGGTTGGTTCGAGTGGGGTTGGCCGGGAGGTAGAGTGAGAGAACGGAGCTGGTTGTGGCCGGCGGCGCCTCGGCGATGATCTTGAGGGAGATGAGCTGAAACTCATCGATGCGATACCAAATCGTGAGCGGCCAGTCGTTGTCAAAGATGGCCGGCTGCAGGTCCTCGGGGCACTCGTCGCGCAGCGCCTGGAGCGTCCCGCCGCCCTTTTCAGGGTCCGCTTCTTGGACGAGGACCAGCGGCTTGTCCTTCTCGAGCGACGAGCGGACCTCTCGGAGGCAGTTCTGTGGCGCGGGCGAGGCGGCAGTTCTTGGGGCCAGGGTGCGGTAGAGGCGGGGTGGGAGGAAGAGGCGAGCCTTGGAGCGGAAGTAGCCCTGCGAGAGGAAGAAGAGGATGACCTGCGAGCTCTGGATGTACTCCTCCAGCGCCCCGATATCCTTGAGATCATCTACCTATGAGCACACCGCGGTGCGTCAGGGGGGCTCTTTGTGTAGCTTAAGCAGCGCTGATGAGCATGTGCGCGCGTCGAGAAAGACTTTGATGTCCGGCAGCAGCTGCTCGAGCTCACCCTTGATGACCTTGACGGCGTCTTGACCGGTCGACCTATTCGTTTGGGTGAGGGGCGGGGATCACGCCGGCTGTTTTCGCTCCCTCTTCTCCCTCCATGACTCACCAGATGTGGCTGTTGAAGAGGTGCCACGTGAGGCCCATCGCGATGCTCAGCTCGGGGGGCTGCTTGGTCGAGACGAGTCGGATCGTGGGGATCTTGGCGACGCGACGGGCGGCGACGATGGCGCCGACGAGGAAGAAGGCGAGCACGACTGCAACGAGGATGATCATCGAGTCGACAATCACATTGAGGCTGCGGAAGCCGAGGACATCGGCGGGATCTGCTCCCTGGTACCGCTCCTCGATGCCGAGGAAGGTGGTGCTCCAGTTGGTGCCGAGGAAGAGCAGGAGGAGCACGAGGCTCGTGGCGACGGCGAGCACGTTGTCCTCGACCCGCTTGTACGGCCGCACGACGGCGAGCGCGACGGCGTAGCATGAGCAGATGAGCGTCGCCACCACGAGGCGAACAAAGGCTCGCTCCTCCGGGATCAGCAGCACGAAGCCAGTCAGCACGAGCTTGCGCGCCAGCTCGACCGCCTCCCACCAGCACCAGGTCTTCTCGTACTCCCGGTGCAGGAAGCCGGCAGCCCGCGTCAGAGCATTCGGCGTCTTGGCCTGCAGCGGCTTGTAGCAAGCGGCGAGGAGCGACGTGAAGAGGACCAGCGAGCCGGCGGGCCAGAGGACGATGAAGCCGGTGGCGAGGGTGGTGATGGGTCCGTGATCGTCGGAGCCGCACTCGACGCTCGCGTCCTGCCGCATGTAGGAGACCTGCTCTAGCTCCTCGCCGGGCGGAGAGGTGGTGTAGGCCTATCAGCAGAAACTTACGAGGACTGAGGGGTGTGGTGTTGTGAGCAACGGCAGTCATCAGCTGTGAGAGGGCGCCTGGCACGACCAGGAGCGGAAGATGGAGGCGCTGATGGAGGGCACGAAGCAGAAGACGAGCACGAGGCCGGCCGGCGTGAGGTCGAGGAGGCCGAGGGCCGCCTCCGCGTACCACGGCCTCTCGCGCGGCGCCGGGGCGGCGCGCCAGCGGTAGAGCCGCAGACTTATCCCCGCGATCATTAGCAGGGCGATGAGGGCGACGGGGGAGAGGGCGATGGCGAGGAGTCGCATACCGTAGCCGAGGCACTGCTCCGGCAGGAAAAAGCCAGACCAGTCGACGGAAATCACGTTGGCCAAGTTGTCCGTCCAGCTCGTGTACTTGTCCGGCAGCCGCGCGGAGTAGGTGGAGGACAAGACGGTACTGATCTGGTAGAAGCCGAACAGGATCTTGACCTTGGCCGTCATTCCGCCCCCGACGTAGTACTTGACGGAGCGGTCTGCGAAGCGGAGGATCGGGCCAATGATGCGCTTCTTCCGCCAGGCCGTCATGCTGTAGGCCCACGCCGCGAGGCCGCAAGCGACGCAGAGGCCGAGGACGAGGCCGGCGATGCGGCCCGCCGCCGCGCCGCGCGGAGCGCATACTTCGCAGGTGTCGCCGTCGACGAGGTGGTGCTTCTCCGCGGCGCAGAGCTGGCACTCGGGTCCTTTGAAGTCCGACGCGCAGTACTCTGAGCCCGCCTCCACCATCCTCCGGCCTCTCGCCACCGGCTCGCTGCCGGCGCATCGCTTCTTGCCGGCATTGGCATTGCCACCAAAGAGGCGGCACTCTGTCAGCACCGCGGAGGAGGGGCTGGCGCGCCAGAAGCCGCGCAGGAGGACGAGGGAAGAAAGGGTGGTGTTGTCCGGGCAGACAGCGTTCGGCGGGCACGGCTTGCAGTACTCGGTGGGGGAGGTCAAGACGTCCCCTGGGTCGGCCGAGGTGTTCCGCAAGTAGTAGTCGTCCATGCAGATAGAGCAGATGGTGCTGCCGCTGACCGAGCTGAGGGGATGCGGACATAGATTGCAGAGGCTTTGGCCAGCGTTGGCGGCGTATTTGCCAGCCACGCACTCGTCGCACGCGACGCTGCCTTGACCCGACGAGGTGCCGGGAGGGCAAGGCGCGCACTTGGACTGTCCCTTACTTGCGGCGAAAGTGCCAGGGAAGCACGGCGTCGGCTCGATGCTGCCCGTGGAGCAGGCGCTGCCGGCGGGGCAGGCCGTGCACTCACCCGCGGCGGTGAGGTTTGTTGCGTTCGAGTAGCTGCCAGCCTCGCACGGCAGCGGCGCCGACGCGCCCAGCTCGCAGTAGCTGCCTTTCTTGCACACGAGACAGCCCGTCGCACCCTTATCGTGCTGGTAGGTCCCCCCCTTGCACGGCTCGCACTCAGAGAGGCCGCCCGTGACAGCGAAGCTACCCTTGGCGCACGCCGTCTGCTGCGTCGAGCCCGTGGTGGCGAAGTGGCCCGGCGAGGCGTCGGTGCACTCGCTCGCGTCGGTGAGATCCGTCTTGTCCGAGTAGGTACCCGCATCGCACGGCAGCGGCGCCGACGCGCCCTTGGCGCAGTACCGTCCCTTCTCGCAGTCGCGGCAGGACGTCGCGCCCGTGTCGTTCTGATAACGGCCCGCAGGGCAGTCCGTGCACTCACTCAGCCCGGGCTCGCCGCCAAACGTCCCAGCACGGCAGCTCGCGCAGGTCTCGCTGCTGTTTGCGCCGGTGATCGGGCTAGAGGTTCCGGGGGGGCACTGCTGACAGGCGTCGGGTGAGCTGCTGCCCATCTTCTCGTTGTACCTCCCCGCAAGGCAGGGTGTGAAGCCGCCACCGCAGTCATCTGTAGCCTTGCAGTATCCACCCGCTTCACACGTGTCGCACGACGTCTGTCCGCGCTCCGCCTGGAACTCGCCAGCAGGGCACTGCACGCACGCAACCTGGCCGGTGAGGTTCTGGTACTGCCCTGCGGCACAGTCGAGGGGCTGGATGGTGCCTGCCTTCGGGCAGAAGCTTCCCGCGGGGCAGTCGGTGCAGCCGGTGGCGTTGAGCTGATCGGCGAACGTGCCGGGAGGGCACTCGTCGCAGGAGCGGACCGCACCGGCTGTGGACTGGCTCGTCCCCGGAGAGCAAGGGAGGCACGACTCGGCACTGGCTGCGCCTATCACGGGCATGTAGAAGCCCGGAGCACACGGGAGCGGTTCCGCGGTGCCCTTTGGACAAAAGTGGCCTCGCTTACACCCACCATCGCAGGAGGAGTTGGTGAGGCCGCTCCTGTTTCCGTAGTAGCCAGCGGGGCAAAGGTTGCACTCGGGGACGCTGAAGTCGCCCTTAAAGGCGCCCTCGGTCTGCATCCAGCTGCCCAAGCGGCAGTCCCAGTCTATCGGCGAGTCGGTCTGTATCGTCTTGTCGTCGCCAGCGGTGTTGCCGGTGAAGGAGGCGTCGCTGATCGAGGTGCGTTGGCGGAGTTCGTCCAGGTACAGCACCGAGCCTGACCTCCCCGCTCCGTTGTCGATGAAGTCGACACCCGCGACGGAGAGGGACTCACTGAAAAACGCGTAGACGACGCCGCCGGACTGCAGTTGCGAGGAGGGAGCAGGGTGAGGCAGCCGTGGCCCTCTCCATCTCCCGCCCCGCTGCCGGGCGGCGCTGCAGGGCAGCTAGCTCTACGCGTCGCACCCCGCCAGCCGAGCAGCCCGACACGTTCGAGCCGATTATCGAGACCGCACCGCTGCCCTCCGCGTAGACGACGCCGCCGCGCTGCGGTTGCGAGGAGAGAGCGGGGTGAGGCAGCCGTGGCCCTCTACATCTCTCGCCCCGCTGCCGTGCGCCGCTGCAGGGGCGCGGCTAGCTCTACGCAACGCACAAAAGCAGAGCAATCTCTGACCGTCGAGTCGATGATCTCGACGTCGCCTGCGCCACTCGCGAACACAACACCGCCGCCGCTGCTTGCCCTCCCGTTGACGAGGGTCAGCCCCCGCAGGGTGAGGCTGCAGCCGCCCGAGAGGTAAAAGAGCCCGGACTGTCCCTGGCCGTCGAGCGTCGCGCCCTCGCCGCTGCTCGCGACGGTCACCTTGATGGTGGAGGTGCAGCTGATCTGGCTGAACAGCTTGAAGTCTGCCCTGGACGGCAGGTAGATTGCGACGTCGGCTTGCGAAGTAGCAGCCTCCGTGATCAGGGAGCGGAGCTTAGCCTCGCTCTCCGCGGCGACATCGAAGCCGGGGAACACCGGCGGCGTAGAGGGCGGAGATGGCAAGGACGGCGAGGCGGAGGGAGGCGCCGCCGGCGGCTTGGGACCGGCGCGCGCGTACACGCGGGTGATCATGCTCGAGCACGACTTGGACGACGAGCCGTAGTACAGGGTGCTGCAGCTGCTGTCGTCCGAGTTGCAGTTCGACTGGCCGTAGACGCCCGGGCCCGAGCAGACGCCGGTGGAGCCGGAGACCGTGTTCTGCTGGTCGCCGTCGATGATCACGCCGCTGCCGCCCATCCACGCGAAGTCGTCCGAGGCCAGAGCCGAGCCGGAGGCGCCGACGGAGCCGGTCCAGTACACGGTGGTCGAGGTGCCGACCCACGTGCCGCTCATGGTGACGGGGCTGCTGAGGAGCGAGCCCGAGGCGGACCATGTGACGGGGATGCCGCCCATGTTGGCCGCGGCGAGAGTGGCGCCGATCGTGCGGTCCGTGTCAAACTTGTACTCGAGCGTCAGGTCGGGGCCAGTGCTGCCGTCGCAGTAGAACTCCTGCTCCCACGTGTCGGTCGTGTCGGTGACGCAGTCGGTGCAGACCAGCGGCGAGGTCGACGTCGCGAAATTGGACGGCTCCGGGCCGTACGGCAGGCTCTCGGCGCACCTGGAGCCGCTGGTGACGGCGAACTGGACCAGCACCTTGGGCGGCGGCGCCGGCGGCGGCGACGGCGATGCTGAGGGCGGCGGCGGAGGGGGCAGCGACGGCGGCGACGGAGAGGACGGAGGGAGGGGGGCGAGGATGAACGTTTTGCTGCCGGCGCCCGAGCCAGACGTGTGGGCTGATGGTGCACATGCCAGCGGGAGCAGCGCGGCGAGAATCAGCAGCCACGCGCCACGCCTCGCCCCTGTCCGGCACCGCACGAGGCGCCCCGAGCTGCTCCTCCGCACCGAGAGCAGCACGCCGCCGCACGCTCCGAGCAGCAAGAACAAGGCGGCCCCAAACTGACAGCGCTGCTGGGTGCGGACAGGCGCGGAAGAGGAGGGTCCGCTCATGAAGGGAAAGTGGAACGGGGAGGGCAGGTCGATGGAGAGCTTGTCGACCGGCGGGTTCGCGGGCGGCTTGTCGGTCTTGCAGAGCTCGTCGGTGAGCGCGTGGTGAGGCTTCGCGTGCCACGCACGGGCAGCGCCGCGTGGCTGCCAGTCGGCGCACACACTTGAGACCGAGAAGAGATCGGACTCGACCGCGTTCGAGTCGGCGACCTGAGCGGCACGGACCTCTTCAGGCCACGCTGGCTCCCCCAGCGTAGGGTTGACGGCCCGGCCACGCTGGAGGAAGAGGTCCTTGGTTGGGACTCGAGAAGCGTCCGTCAATCCGTCGTTCGCCCGCCACTCGCCACCGGCGTGCATGCTAGCGACGGGCGCGCCGAGGCCAGTCTCGACCAGCTTCCGCACCTCCAGCATCCCAGGCTTCCCAGCGTCGGCGGGCCGCAACTCGGGCGACGTGTCGTTCACGGGCAAGACGGTGTCGCGTCCCCGAGCGATGATCCCCGTCCTGTTGCTGTAGACGGGACCGACGAGGTCGATCTCAGGCTCGCCCTTGCGCTCCATGCTGTTGCGCGAGGCCGGGACGGTCTCCAAGTCGGCCTCGGCCTACTCGCAAACACACAGGCAATCGTTCCGTCAGCGGGTTACAAAGCTCGCACACACAAAGAGCCAGAGGGGCGCTCACCGGCTGCTTCTCGTAAATTTCCTTGACGGACGCCAGCGGCTCGCCAATTAGGTGCAACGGCTCGCCCACCGCCTCGTCGATCTCTTCCATCAGTGCTCCCCACGAGCGCCCCTCGTCGCGTCCGCCCTGATCAGCGCGCGGGCTGTTAGTCACGAGCTTGCTCGGTGGGGATACTAGCACGCGCGAGCGAGCACGCACCGGGTGGTTGGCGGGCGCGCTGTCCGACGATACGATGGCTACAAACGAGCTGGTGTCGATGCCGCCAACCTCGCAGAAGCCGTTGGGCGATGCCGGCGTGAACGGCTTTGCGACGGTCGCGAGAGGCGATGTCGGCCACGGGGAGTCGTTCCGCTGCGAGGAGAGAAGCGCGGCGGTGGCAGAGTACGAGGAGTGCGCAAACGCGGCTCCGAGGCAGATCAGCGCCAGGCTGGCAAAGAGGCGGAGCAAGTTGTAGGACGGGCAGAGCTTGGGCCACGAGAACCGGCCGGAGGCAGAGACGGAGCTGTCCAGCGTGGGAACTGTGGTCGTCTCGACCATGCCCTGAACAGGAGGGCGCGAGACTGGCCGTGTGCGCGGCAAACGAGGGCGGAGGCCGCATACGTGTGCAGGCGGCGCGCACCGAGTCCGTGGTCGGCGGCGTGGAGCCGCGGGGCGGCCGCGCCTTGTGGGCCACCTTGCCGCCGCCACCGACGTCCTCGTTGCCGTTCGTTCCGAGCAGGGCCCCGAACCGGTTCTTGCCGCCGACCCGGGAGACGTTCTCGACGCGGCCGACCCGGGCGGACGAGCCCTTGCGCGCCTTCTTGCGGCGCAGTTTCGACGGGTTGGTCCAGCCGGAGATGCCCTGCGCACGCGCAAGCGGTGGGTGCGTCAATAGTTGAGGCTCTGCGCGTGCACCGAAGCGTGCGAGGCGATCGGCGCCGTGGCGAGCTTCACCCCCGGAGACTCCTTGGCCGAGACGGTCCGGTCGGCGTCGCCCTACGCAATGAAAGAGGGGTGGGGTCAAGGGGTGGGTCGGCAGACGCACGGCGCAGAATGCGAGGTGCGCGCCGCCGGGAACTCTATCATCGACGGCAGCGGCGCGTCGCCGGCCGCCGCCGGCTCGAGAGCCGGATCTTCTTTGGTGACGCCGCTGGGGGCCGTCGGTGGGTCGATCGGGGTGGTGCTCTTGGAGCAGTCGACCAGGTTGGGCTCGCCCTTGCAATCGGTCTTCCACTCGTCGATGCCCTGCGCATGTGCGAGAGGCAAAGGGCCGATAGGAGAACCGCCCGTGGGACTCCCGCTACACCCGTGAGGTGTGTGCACGCGCTGAGAGAAACTCACCGCCGTGGCGAGCTTCTCCTCTGGAGACTCCTTGGCCTCACCCTCGCGCCCGTTGTTGCGGCGCGGGTTCGACGGGGTCGTCCAGTCGGCGAAAGCGCTCGGCTTGTGGGCGGCAGACACGGCCTTGGCGAACGCGGTCAGGTCCTTCTTGGGGACCTCCTTGAGGAAGGCCTCCGCGCCAGACTCTGCCACGGGGATGTCCTTCGCGAGGGCTACCTTGGTGCCGCACGCCTGTGGCCGAGGGAGCTACGCAGGTGTTTGGAGGCTTGGAGGTCGCACGGATTATGTTGATCCGGGCGTGCGAACGCACCTCGTCTTCGAGGAGCACGGGAGCCATCGGCGCAGACTCGCCCTCGGACGCGACGGGCGTCCCGCCGCCGTCGCCGATGACGTCCTTGAGCGACGCGGGCCCGCTCTCGGACGAGATGCCGTCGGCCTTGCCTCCGGCAGCGTCGATGACGGACGAGAGCGGCGACGGATCGGCGATGGTGTACGTGAGGCGCCGCGAGTCGGCGCAGGAGTCGAGCGAAGCGCGTGCCGACGACGCAAACACGACGCCGACGTCCTCAAGCGAAGCGGGCTGCTTGCTCTCGGACTGGAGCGAAACGGGCTCGCCCTTGGGCTGGATGCCGTCCTCGAGCGAAGCGGGCTCGCCCTTGGACTGGATGCTGGCGGCCTTGGCTCCGACAGCGGTCGTGTTGCCCGCCAGCGACGCCTGTGACAGCCAGAGGGCGAGAGGATAAGTCTTGAAGGTCTCGTGGGAGCGCAGTTTCACTGCGCGCAAACACGCGCCTGCTTGTCGGCACGCGGCGGCGGCGGAGGTGGAGAGATCTTGATAGCGAGCCGATTACCGTCGGCCGGCACGAACTCGAGTTTGAGCTTATCGAGCATAGGCGATCGAATGAGTTCCTATGGAGGAAAGTAAGACGGGACAGTGAGGAACGAGTCTATGGGATCACGACCATGTGAATGAGGGTCAAAAAACACTGTGGAGATGATTGGGGGTATATTGGTACATGGGGTGTGTATGAAGCTGTGCACAAAAATGGTGCTGCTCAAGGGCATGCTGAATGGGAAGAGAGAGCGAGCCGGAGAGAAAAGAGCCGCGCCTACGGGCAACACGTCGCGGCGTGAGCGTCGAGACGAGGCCGCCGGCACGCTCTCTCGCGTCCTCGGCGCGCGGACTGGAGCAAGCGAGAGCGGGTCGCTCTCTTGCCAGAAGAGAGGGAGGTGCGGTCGCGCGCGGGACAAGGGTGGGGAATGGGCAGCAGCGGACGCGTCTCGCGACCTCCTCGATGGCAGCGGCTGTACCTGCGAGCGGGAGTAGGCAGGCGGTGCGAGGCCGAGGGGGGTCAGCCGCTCGCGCCGCGATCGAGGGCGCATCGCGTGGTGGGGGTGGTGAGGAGGTGCGGCGGATTCCGTGAGCAATAGGCGGCGCGGGGGTCTAGGCGTGCAGCTCGCGGCTGCATAGTCGGGCGCAATGCGGCGCGGCAAGCGCGAGCGGACGAGGAGAGTGCCAGCTTGCCTTACGACTCGCTCTCCGCGTAGAGCGTTTTGACGCAGAGAGCGGTCACATCTTCGAGTCACCGTTCACAGTTGTGGCTGTGAATTGACCCTTCTTGCTGTACCCTGTGTCCCTTGGTAAGTCCGTCGGCGGAATGGGGGTACAGGAAAAGAACTATACTGGAAAAGAATTTTACAACCCAAGCCTCTCGCACTGGAAAAGAATTTCACAACAAAACTCCCTCGCACAACACTGGGCACGGGCTGGAAAAGAATTGGAAAACTACAGGCCGAGGGCCCAACTTGAGAATCGTGCTTTTTGTGAGGTTGTTTCGTGTTAGGTTGGGTTGAGGGGGTACACGTGCCGTGGCCGTCAACCTGGTTTGTGGACCTCCCGCACCTTACCCTTACAGGCCACCATAAGGGACCCCGTTGTCCGTTTGACATCAGACTTTTTTTGAGTTGGAGGTAATAATTAAAAGGATTGCACTGTCCCAAAGAACTGATTCATTCATTTCACCCTCACATAGTAACAATACCTCAAAGTTGAAAACCTCCAAAATAGGCCGTCAGGACTCTGTCAGGACTCCGTCAGGACTCTGTCAGGACTCTGTCAGGACTCTGTCAGGACTCCGCCAGGACTCCGCCAGGACAACCACTGCCCCCCCGCTGTGAACAGAGCCCTTAGCTAGAGAGTAGGGAGGGGTGTACAGTCGAGTTACTCCCGAGGGCAGGGACGGCCCTCCACTGAGGGAAAGGGCGCAACGGGGACGGTATGCTCACAACCCAGCCACGCAGCTCTTTGCTCGCGTACAGCCAACGAGTTTGCTGGTCCACAGGCAGGCCAGGCCGTGAGCGTGGGCCGGTCGGGCCTGATCCTGCGGTGAGCACTGGAGGGCTATGCGGCTCGCTCCGTCAGCCGACTTGCGCCGTCGAGCGGTCGAGCGCTTCGGGTTGGACCCGCGGGAGGGTCCCTGCGCGGCTGACATGGCCAGCCAAGCCGTGTGCGCTGCCGTGGGCGCTGTCGTGGGTGCTGCCGTGGGTGCTGCCGTGGGCGCTGCTGTGGGCGCTGCCGTGGGCGCTGCCTCGGTCAGCAGTCGGTCAGCAGTCGGTCAGCAGTCGGTCCGCTGCTCGGCGCTGGCCTGCAGGCCGCCGGTGGCAAATCGGGGGGGCGCGGGCCATGGACGTCGTGGCCGAGCTTTGCTGCCTTCTTGCACGTTGCCGGCTGTAACGTTGCCTGCACCATGGCCGCGCCTCTCTTGCTTGTGCGCTTTCATGGTCGGCCGAGTGGCGCGAGAATGAGCGTGATTTCTTTTGTCTGTCAGGACTCTAAGTTTCTGTCAGGACTCTCAAGTTTCTGTCAGGACTCTCAAGTTTGCTTGTCAGGACTCTCAAGTTTGCGTCAGGACTGCCCCATCAGGACGATTCCGCAGAGGGCGCGCACGGTCGAAAGGGGGGCTGGGCGTCTATCATTCACTGCTGGGGGGGAGGGGAAGGAGGGTTGCAGTGAAGGAAGGTGGAGGTCTCGTCGGAGGCACTTGTGAGCACTGTGAAGACCGTGCGCCGTCAGGACCCCGCCAGGACTCTGTCAGGACTCTGTCAGGACTCTGTCAGGACTCTGTCAGGACTCTGTCAGGACTGTCAGGACAGGTGCGGGAGGTCCACAAACCAGGTTCGTCCTACGCCGCCCCGCTTCTTGTGGACGAGGTACGACGCTCCGTCAAGACCAACGAGGGTGCCCTCGACGGCGCGTGGCCTTTCGAGGCTGCCTTTTGGGCCGCGGGCTGGCTCATCCTCGTGGGGTAGGTTGACTCATCAACAGCAGCGCTGGCGAGCGGCGCAGCACACCACTCTCCCGCCAAGACACGTGTCATTTCGCGCCAAGATTTGGCGCCAAAATGGCACTTTAGTGTCCACCTAGCCGCGTGGTCGCGGCCTGAAGCTCCAAGCTTCTGGGAGTGAGGTCCCACATCACAGGGCTCAGAGTGCAGGCGGCCCCCTTCCGATCGTTCGCCGATATCCGAAACCGGCATGCTGCTAAATAACTTTTGGAATTTAGCTACGAAACTCATCGGCGGTTATTATTAGCAACGGAGCGCGTGAATGGGCTACCCGTAGTGGGGTAGGCGCAGAAATGAACCTCAGGAGTGTCTTGCAACGCCGCCGTGCACACACCCGCGGTGGCAGCCGCCGCCGGCCCTTTCCTTGCAGCCCCCGACTCCCTTCCGTCATGCCGCCTGCCAGGCGAACTGCGCCCACTCGCCGAGGATTGCGTCGCCTGCGAGAGGGTTGGGGTTGGGGGTTGGGGGTGTGTGGTGGTGTGGGGTGTGGGGGGGTGGCGGGGTTGGGGGGTGGGGGGGGTTGGGGGGTGGGGGGGTGGGGGTGTTGGGAGCGGGGCCGCACTGGCAGAGAGAGAGGCAGAAAGTGCGATAGCCTGTCGGCTCGCGATCTCGGCTACTCTCGCGCCCTTGCGGTCGATCTCGGTAGCCGGGTCGCAGTCCTGTTCGGGCGAGAGGCCGCCTCGTGTGTGCACAGCTCGGAGGGAGGGGAGCTGTGTGCAGGTGCTCTTCCGACCCCTCCTCTCCCCCTCTCTCTCCCCTCTCTCCCCCGTTGGCTAGCCTTGGCGAATCTCGGCGAATCTCGGCTGAATCCCGGCGAATCTCGGGCGAATCTCGGCGAATCTCGGCTAGCTGCGGACCATGTGTACGTGCTCCTCGCCGCCCTCCCCGACCACCACCAGAGACGGAATCCCGGCGCGCCTATCAGCCGAGTCGCGAGAATTCGCCGAGATTCGCGGAGAATTCGCCGAGATTCGCCGAGGTTGACCCCCGGCCAGCACAGAGAAGAGATCGCCGAGGTGAGCCGAGATGAGCCGAGATTAGGGATTTGAAGTCGTCCGATCTCGTCCGATCTCGTCCGATCTCTTCCGATCTCTTCCGATCTCGTCCGATCTCGTCCCATCTCGGCTCCTCCTCGCTCCTCGCCACGCCCGGGAAGCCCGCCGCTTCTGCGCCCGCAAAGCAGCCGTACTTGGCCTTGAGCGCGTCGCGTGTGGCCGTGTCCTCGAACGGGACGCTGAGCCAGTCGCCGTGCGACTTGGCCATGTAGCGCGCCTTTGGACGACGGATTCGCCGACATCGCCGAGATTCGGCGTGATTCGCCGAGGTCAGGGGAAACGGCCGTGCAACGCCGCGCCTTCGGAAAGTCGCGAGAAGGTGTTTTTAAAGTTCCTGTGGCAGGCGCCGTGCGGCTGGGCCGTGCGGAGACGCGCCTTCTGCTCCGCGTCGCGGTCGGACGAGACGTACACGACTTCGAACGGCACCTGGGAGGCGAGCGTCTGAGTCCGGGCGGCCGGGCGGTGCAGTGGAGCGTGGCGAAAAGGGTGTGAGTGCGCACCTCGTTCTCCCGGGCAACCTCGTGCAGCGTGTGCCTGGCCGGTCGCGAGAGCAGAGCGGGCTGGGTGCCACGAGGAGGGTGCAGGCGACCGCGGCTGGCTGCGGCTCGGCGTGGTGTGTCTGCGGGGCTGCGCACAGCGTAGGAACAAAGAGCTTGCACGCCGGGCACCACTCGGACGAGAAGAAGAGGACGACGATCTTCCCTCGCAGCGCCTCTGCAGCGGGCACCTTTGTGCCTTCCTTTGTCTCGAGCGTAATGCCGGCGAGGCTCATATACACCCCGGGGACCACACGGCGCGTCCGCTCCTAGAGAGAATTTTATTTATTACCCAAAAGCTAGGCTACACAACGCCCTCTATGTTGGGTCAAGGCGGGCGCCTAGAAGAAAGCGCCGCCCCCCGAGGGGGAATCCCACCCGTACCCCGAGCCCCCGTCGAAGAGCGCGTCGAAAGCGTCGTCGCCTTCGTCGTACTCCTCCGCGTCAAAGCACCGGACCGGCTCCCCCCGGCCGTGCTCCCTTGCCCAGCGCATCTGCCGAACATGCGCACGCTGCTCCTCGCGCGCCCTCTCCTCCGCGGCGCGCGGCGTCCACCCGGTGGACGCCAACAGCGACTCGAGCGTCGCGCGATAAATCGCCTCGCCTTCCTCGCGTGATACCACCTCGCCCGCCTCCTTCGCCACCGCCTTCTTCCCACGCCGCGATAGCTTCTCGCCGCCCTTGCTCGCCAGCGCCGGCGATGCCGTGGCGCGCCCACCGCGCCCGCGCGCCCGCGCCTGAAAGGTAGCCCTGCCGTGCCCGACGTCCCCCCGCGCCCGAAGGATGACCCGCGCCTCCTCCTCCGTCACGGGCGTCTCGCGACCCCCTCGCGCCTGGAGGATAGCCCGGGCCTCCTCGTCCGTCACGGGCATCTGCGTCCTGTGCTGCAGGGCAATCCTCAGCGCCCGGACGCGCTTGTCCTCCTCGGCCGTGGCCGCCGCGCTCGCCTCCGCCGCCCCAGAGCCCCCTCCTGCCACCGCATCCTCCGCGTCCGCGCCGCTGTAAGTAGAATCCGAAGCTCCGGCGGACGCAGCAAGTGGCTGCGAACTGTGCCCGGTGTCGGTATGGCGCGTCGCTGAAGGATCGGCAACAATTAGGGTCTTCGGAGCGCGGCGGCCCGCCTCGGCGGCGGCAGCGGCGCCCTCCACCTCCTCCTCCCCCCCCGCGGCGGCAATCGTCCCATCGCCGCTAGCCGGCAGCGCGGGCGCCACGGGGTCCATATAGGCCCCCGGGGCGCCGCCTCCGGTTCCGCCTTCCGCGGCCTGCGCACTGCAGGCGCCGCTGTCCGCCTCTTTGGGGCGCGCGCCGCCGCGGCCCTCGCCGCCAGCCGCGGCCCCGCCGCCGTGCTCCTCGCCAGCGGAGCCACTCCCAGCTCCGCCGCGGGGGCCGCTTGCGGCAATCGCATGCCCGTCTGCGGCACGCGCGGCACCCTCGGCAGCGCCCGTACCGCCGCCGCCGCCAGCGCGCTCGCAGAGAGAATTTGCCTTGCCGCGTAGAGGGCTACGTGTGGGACGACTGTCTCTCTCTCTCCCAACTGAGAGAGAGAGAGTTCCCAACTGTGAACAGTCGTTGTCTGTATATGCGCAGCTATTCATAGCCGCGCCTGTTGTTTGTGTGTGTATCCGCGCTCTTGGCGCGATTACGAGACTGACTTGTCGCACTAGTTGTACTTTTCGTAACCCTAGGTGTTAGATACACACGGGGGGGTGTTTGGACACACAGGATACACGTGAATCCACACTCAGTCTGGATACACAGTGGATACACAGTGAGATACACAGCCTCCGGTTTCGAAGACGAGCACGTTTTTTTTGCTGTGTCCGAAGAGGTAATCCTATGATATGTCTGTCATGTGTCATCATGTCGGCATACACAAGTCTAGTTCACGGTGCGTACAGGTAGGTCAGGTACACAAAAAACACATACACAAGAGACAAGTCGGTGCGGACTCGTGTTGAACACGTGAGTTGTGTCAAAACTAGAACTACAGATCCTCAGCCTCGACCTCGGCCTGCTCGCGCGCACGCTCGAGGGGCGGGAGCCGCTAAGCCTCGAGGAGGGCATCGAGCTCGGCCTTGATCGCGCGGCGCTGCTCAGCTCCGTACCGCCACTTTTTGGTGAACTTGACCCACTCCTCGTCGGCGCCCGCGGCTGGCTGGTCGTCCGCTGCCCACGGCTCGCACGCCGTGCGCAGCCGCCTCACCTCGGCGTCGAGGCCGCCCATGCGAGGGAGCAGCGCCTCCAGCAGCGCCCTGCTGCGGTCGCGAGTGAGGCGAGACGCCGCCGCCAGCTCGTCGCTCCCGTTGTCGATGTGGACCTGCTCGGTCGCGGTCGACATCGCCACATTCATCGTCAGCAGCTTCAGATTCGGGTCGGGCGACGCCTCGATGGCAGAGAGGAGCTGCGGGTCGAGGGGCGGGCAGAAGACGGCGTCGTACGCGGGGTCGGTGAGCAGCGTCACGAACCACCCTCTAGCGCCCGACGTGGTGGAGATGAGCGCTCGCAGCAGAGGTATTCGCCTGAGATCGCCGTCGCCGATGCCCTTCAACCCGAACCCGGATCGCGCGCGGCGCGGCGCAGCGCGCAGGCGCGACGGCCCTTGTGCCTGCGCCGGCACCTGCGCCGGCGCCTGCCGCCACGGCCCTCGCGCCGCGGCGGCGCCGGCTGCAATTGTGATGGCTTAGTTTGGTTCTCCCCTAGAGATAGGCATGAGCGAGCGAGAGCCGGAGAGGGCGCGTGTGTAGGCAGCTTCCGAGAGGCGAGAGTTGAGATACACTAGATACACTGTGTATCCACCCAAGTTCTGGATACACTGGATACATATCTAACACCTAGGTTCGTAACAGTGTTCCGCATTCATTGATTGCGAGGACGGACCACTCCTAGCTATGATGTATCTTATTCCGGGGCCCGTGTGCGGGGAGCGAACCTTAGCGACCGCCCAGAAGCTTTCTGAGCGACCCAATCGGGCCGGGATCATCAGCATATGTCCCCTCCACAACATCGTGGGCGTTTGAGCGGTATTTGAGGAGCACCGCGACTCTGAAGTTCGGCCGGGTGGTCTGCAGACCCCCCCCCCGGAGCAGCAGAGGCTCCGTGGGGTCGAAAAGTCGACGCTGGGAGTCGCACTCGTCAAACCGTCGCAACACCACGCGGTCCGCACGTACCTCCCACATCCCCTCCACCACTGAGAAGGCGCAGATCGACCGCCGGGCCGCGTAGCCGTCGTTAAGGAGCGGTTTTTGGAGCCGTCTTCAGGTTCTTTATCTGGAGAGCCATCAGCGCGCCGCGCCGCTGCGACAAAAAGAGCGTGTTTACGGCAGCTTTCGCGGCGATGATGATGCCGTTGGTGACCTCGCCGACGATGCTGACCTCGTTGGAGGGTGCGGGGACGGGATGGTTGCCGAGGAGCATGGTCTCGAGGCGATTTAAGAGCGCGGTGGGCTCCAAGGCGAGCTGCGCCGAACTGGAGCGAGTCGGCCGCGCCCGAATTGCTGGCGCCGCATCGGCGCCGAACGAGTCCGACACGACCGCGGTCTTCTCCACCGGCTCGAGGTTCGCCATCCGCGGCGCTGCACCGCGGATTCGAACGGCTGCTCGCTCCTGCTCGGCGGCTGGCCAGTCAGCCGGGCGCTTCGAGAGGGCGGTCGCCGTCGGTGCACATCGACGATCATGGCGAGCGAGCAGCCCCGCGGTGAGTGGATACAGCCCACCGGAGGTACTGTCTGAGGTGGGGCCCGGCGCGTGAGGCTCGTCGGCGTCCGCCATCACCGCCTGCGGCCACTGCAGAGTCGGCAAAATCAGGCTCGATTTTGGCCATTTTGGCACGGACCCTTGCGGACTCTTCACAGCTGGGTCCCGGTGCACCCGGAGTGCTGTGGACTGCACTTTTATTTCGTGGGAAGCGCACCTCCTGTACACGGGTCTCATCGGGAGGACGACCCCGGCTAGTCGCCGACCACACCCACAAAGAACCCTACACAAAGATCGCACGGGCGGGGACCTGTTCCTTTTTACCCATCTCACAGTAGAGGTGTCCGTTTTTATTTATTTATTTATTTACACGGGTCTCACGGCAGCGAGCAGGATGTTGCGGAGATCAGCAGGAGGATGTACGACGAGAGTAGGAGCAGCAGGGACCCGAGGGACCATGTGGAAGACGGCCAGTGCTAGTCCCCCATCGGGAGGACGACCCCGGCTAGTCGCCGACCACACCCACAAAGAACCCTGCACAAAGACCGCAGGGCGGGGACCTGTTCCTTTTTACCCATCTCCTAGTCGAGGTACAGCGTTTTATTTTTTTATTTATTCACGGCTTAGCAGATACCGAGATAGCACCTCCGCGCCTCTTACGTCTTACGTAGTACCGCAAAGTTTGAGATTAGCAGATTACAGATTACAACATCCCCTTATAATATAAGGCTACAGTATACGCGCTGCACATTGCAGCTGCGCCCGACATGGGACATGCAAGATCATGCACATGCGACATGGCTCGTGCTCCATCTAGGGACGCAAAACCGCGGGGCGTGGTCGACCATTCGGTGACGTGCAGGGAACCTCTGGCTTCTCTTCGTTCGGCCTCAATTGCTCGTGAACGAAGCCGCGTAAAGCGGGTCGTGGGGGTCGCGACGCGTGCGCGCGGAAGACCGCGCGCGCTGGAGCCCCGTTCCCGATCGATTCCGCTACTTCACGCGATCGCGATCTCGGGCGCTCCCGCCGCGGGCGAGGCCGCGGGTTTCGCCGCGGCCAGCGAGACGACGCCCAGGACGAGAGCGATGAGCTGGAAGCCGAAGCTGGAGACGCACGCGCCAAAGCCCGGGCCGTAGTGGGCCAAGTCGTCAGAGTACTTCAGTTTAAATTCCTGCGCGCGCGGGTCTCTGTGGATCAGTCACAGAGGGACTCTGGGCAATCTCAGAGTGGCAGGGAGGGGGGAGGGGGGAAGGGGGGGGGGGGGGGGGGGCAGGAACGGCGCACGCACGTCAGCCCACATCGCGAAGCAGGCGATGGTGAAGATGATTGCGAGGAAGGCAACGACGCATCCGATGATGTTGACGAGCTTGTTGGGCTTGCACAGCTTGACGGCACCGAGGACAACAGAGCCGATCGAGAAGAGGGCGGCGAGGACGCCCATGGCTGTCGCCGCGTCCTCCTTGTCCCACTCCAAATCGTCGCAAACAGCAAATACTCCGCCTACCCTCTTTTGGCAGGCGCTTCGCCAGCCGAAGTACACATCCCATAGGAGGTCGCTGTACAGGTCGTAGTCGTAGTACGGGGTTTCCACGTCCATGGCGCCGAGCCAGTACGTGTTTTTGAGGGTGTCGTAATCGTCCGTGACGCCGCCGACACTGTGCGAACATGCAGCCCTCAGCTGCTGGGAACCTTCATCGGGGCTTGGGGCGAGGGGCGCAGCGGGATCCGGCGTCACTCACAGGGCGATGATGGAGAGGATGAGCGCGAGGGACACGAGCACGAGTTGCACGATGGCGATGACCTTAGGCTTGTTGGTGCACATCGAGAGGGATGCAAAAGGGCCGCACCTACTCGCAGCGAACGCAGCTTGAGGCCCAGCACCTAGGACCACCGCGGCACGCCCGCCTCGCCCACGTTGTTTTGATCTGCGAGGGCGCAGCGGCGGCGAGCGAGCGTCAGCAGCATAAAATGGGACGAGCAGGGCGCGGGCTCGTTTTGGGGGGCGCGGGGAGGCAGTAGGCATGGAGGCGACCCGCGGCCGCGCACTCAGGAGCGCTCCGACCGCGATATGATTGTGCCAGATTCGCGTCGCTCGCGGAGCGAGCCGCTCGCGCGGCGGTCGCAGCATGGCGTGCAGCCGTGCACGGGCTCGCTGCAGAGGTGGTTGTGGGGCGAGGCGCGGCCGGGGACGCGCGCTGGCAGCTCTCATCTCGCGCCGCGTCGCGCCGGGCGCCGGGCGAGGCGAGAGGCAAACGAGGGAGGCGAGCGGAGGCAGGGCGCCGGCTGCCCCGATGCCCGCTCCATCCCGTACAAAGGAGGAGAAGGACCTCGAGAAGTTCGCCTCCGCGCGGGTCTGGTGGCAGGCCCAGCGGGCGGCTCCCCGCGACGCCTACCACCTCCCGTCCAAGGATATGGTAGTCGCCTTCTCGCCGTATGACAACGGCGAGGCTCCGCCGCCCCTTCCGCAGCTCTCCAAGGTGGTGGCGGCGGGGCGGCAGCAAGAGGTCGCCAAGGGGCGCGAATCGCCACTGGGAGACCTCATCAGTGCCCTCCTCGCGCTGGCCATCGCATACGCGGGCCCGCTGCCGGCGAACGCCACACTCGCCGACTGCGACGAGGCGACCCTCGACGTGATGGACACGAGCACGGGCGAGACGGAGAAGCGCGCCCCGGCGCTGAACTCGTCGATTGCGGACCTTGCGGTAGACCGCGTCGTCGCTGCGCTCGGGCCTCTGGCCCCGAGCCAGCAGGAGGAGTATGCGAGGTCCATCTGGAATGAGCTGATCGCGCAGCATTCGGCGCGGCGCGGAAGCCTGACGGCGGCGCTAGTCGCCACGATGGCTTCCGCCGAGCTCATCGCGGCTCGCAAGGACAAGCGAAAGGCGCCTGCGCCGCCGAAGAAGGACGTGGCGCAAGCCGCGAAGGAGCCCACCGCGAGCAAGGGGGGGAAGAAGCCCCGCCAGCCATCGTGGGAGGGTTTGCCCATCTGCCCCGCCTGGAAGAAGGACGGCGCGTGCCACGCGTACCGGCAGCGCAGGTGCAACGAGTACCGCCACCCGCCCGAGATGAAGAAGAAGACGGCGGAGCGCTCGGAGGCGCCCGCGGCTAACGAAGAGTAGGGGCACGCATGGCGCCGCCCAGCGCGTTGGCACGCCGGGAGACGCGTGTGACCTCGGCAGAATGATCATAGGTCGGTGGTGGTGGTGAACAAGCACCATCGCCGCCAGCGCTCCCCGAGCGACGTCGACATCCAGCGGGGCTCGCCGTTCGGTAACCCGCTGGTGATGAGAGGAGAGAGAGAGAGGGACGCGGTCGTAGACGGCTACCGAGAGATACTAGAGGAGAGGGCGACGGCCAGTGAGGCTGCAGGGCGCCGCTGCCCGCCGTTGGCGGTCGACGAGGGCGCGAGAGAGGTCACCCGAGAGCGGAGAGAGGATGCGTTCGCAGGAGTGCTCAAGCGCATGTTGGCTGGGGAGCAAATCCGGCTGGTGTGCGCATGCGCGCCGAAGCGGTGCCATGGCGACATCATCGCGGCACGTCTCCGCCGCATGATGAGAGAGATTGTGGACTAGATTCGACGAGAGCAGTCTTGTGTAGTACGAGTCGACCCCACGTTAGCACCTTCACCTCATGCTGTAGGGGGGTCGTGGCCGAGGACCCCCCCCGAGACTCGTGGTCAGACCCTCCGGGCCCTTGATTTTACGCCTCATTTCGCAGTATTTTGGAGAGGAAAATCATCCTTTGGAGCTACATGAGCCTTGAGACTGGTCAGATTATCCAAGATATTGGACTTTCAGCCACGATTTCACAACTTTGGGGGCAAAATCGGCTCTCTGGCGGCTATTCCTAGCCCACAAACTGCTGGGGGGTGCCCACCACATGCTAGGGGGGGGATCCGACCCCCCCAGAGGCTTCACCACATGCTTATATGATGTAACATACTTGCCCCCCCCCCCTCGGGCCTCGTCTTTTCGTGGTAAACGAGCGCATCTCGGCGGGGCGTCAGCGCCTCTCGGTGGGGCATCATGAGCTCACGGGGCTGCCCGACGGGGCAGGCCTCGTGCTGATGGACCCAGCCGAGGTGCCCGACCAGTCGGACCCGCGCCAACGCGCCGCGCGCGACCACCAGCCAGCTTTTCACGGGGTCGAGCACGGTGCGTAGATCGTGCCGCCACTCTCCGGTCCATCCGGAATTTTGTCATTCTAGTTAGCACTGCTGCTGCAGACAGGGCCCGCGCGACCCCATGCCCTTCCCGGATCCAGCTCGCTGAGGCGTGACGCCACCCCGGTGACCGCCCACAGGTGGCTGTTCGCGGGCGCGGCGGGCGTGCCGCTCGAGCGGACCAGGCTGAAGCCACCTCAGGACCCCAGCTCGAGTCGGTGGCGCCACCCGCGACCCTGCCCGCCTTCGCCGCGCCAGCCGCCGGCTCGCTGCAGCCGCAGCGCGCGGTGCCCGGCCACCGGCGCGCCCGCCCGCTCGCCTTCTCGCGCCGCCTCTCGGCGCGCAAAGCCGCTCACACACCGCGTACTCAGCCATCGGCGCGACATCACCCCGCGCAGGCGCCTCGCGACGGGTCGGCGCACTCGTGCGGCTCAACGCGGACCTGCGGAGCGACTCCGCCGCGGCTCGGCGCTGCCCATGGCAGCAACAGGTGCCGCCCCACCACCCGCCTGCTGCCTCTGCCTCTCTCAGCCATGCGACCCCTCCGCCAATGCACACCTCGAACGCGACGTCAGATCCCGCTGCAACTAGCAACATTCGCGGCGATGAGGCCTCCGCCAGCACTGATCGTCTCAACTCGTCTGTTACGCTACACGTTTTTGCCCTGTGCAGGTGAGCGGACCGCTGCAGTCATCGATGGTGGAGCCGCGGGTCGGGTGAGGGAATGGCCTTTTGGCGCGGCGCTGCTATGTGCCTGCGCGATCATGGCGCGTTCAGGGGTGCGCCTGCGGTGTGTAGACTGCGGGGCGCCGCGATAGCGCGGCGCCGACGATTGTGTCGCTCATTGTCACACCGACGACACGGTCACAGTGTGTGTGCAGTGCGTCCACTCCGGCGACCGTGACGCCGTCGGCGCTCGCCTATACCGGCTAGTGTGGAGCTCTCAGTGTGGTTGCGTGTTGTACTAGTGATGCTGCACTAGGCGGCCCGTTTTTAGCAAAAACCAGATACCACATCGCGTGTGGTTGTCGAAAAACCGCATCTTCGCCCGTCTGGGACCTCTTCGTACGGCTCCAAAAACGGCTCCTTAACGACGGCTACGCGGCCCGGCGGTCGATCTGCGCCTTCTCAGCGGTGGAGGGGATGTGGGCGGTACGTGCGGACCGCGTGGTGCTGCGACGGTTTGACGAGTGCGACTCCCAGCGTCGACTTTTCGACCCCACGGAGCCTCTGCTGCTCCGGGGGGGGGGTCTGCAGACCACCCGGCCGAACTTCAGAGTCGCGGTGCTCCTCAAATACCGCTCAAACGCCCACGATGCTGTGGAGGGGACATATGCTGATGATCCTGGCCCGATTGGTTCGCTCAGAAAGCTTCTGGGCGGTCGTTAAGGTTCGCTCCCCGCACACCGGCCCGGAAGTATGTTACATCATAGCTAGGGGGGGGATCCGACCCCCCCAGAGGCTTCACCACATGCTAGGGGGGGGGTCCCGACCCCCCCAGAGGCTTCACCACATGCTAGGGGGGGGGGCCCGACCCCCCCTCCTGGCGCCGCTGTTCCCCGGGGCTTCCGGGTT
>NW_005194878.1:450162-456852 GCF_000372725.1 Emiliania huxleyi CCMP1516
GGGGGGGGGGGCGTGAGAAGCGCGCCCCCCTCCTCGTACAACAGTCACATACGGCCACAGGCACACCGATGAGTCGCCCGATGAGCCGCTGCGCGCTGCGCTCGGCTGCGGCGACCCCGCCTCGCAGCAGTACCTGCCGCCCACGCCGCGCGAGACGGCGCTCGGCTGGATGGAGGAGGCCGAGGTGGTCGGGCTCGTCTGCACGCACACCTGCCTGCCGCACGGCCAGGCCTACCGCGACAGCCGGGGCGGCGCCGCCGAGTGGGGACGCGCCGTCTTCAACAATGGCAGCGCGGGGATGCCCAACTTCGAGGGGCAGCGCTTCGGCCTGATCACGCGGGTGAGCGCCGACCTACTCGAGTACAAGCCGTGCCGCCCGACTCGCTCTACGGCGTCGCCGCCGGCGGGCTGCGCTTTGATGCGCTGCCCGTGCACACACGGCTGGATGGCCCAATTCGAGGCGGTCTGGCCAGCGGGCTCCGACGCGCACGCCTCGTACCACGCGCGGCTGGTCCGCGGGCCGGGCGGCTTCACGCGGAGGCGCGGCTTCACGCGGAGGCGCGCGGCGAGAGAGGGCGTGTCTTGAGCCGCTTGTTGTATCATACATAACGACCTATGGATAGCCGCCATGATGAACACACGCGCGACCCGTGTTTATATTTTTTCTGTGAAGCCTGAAGCGTGAACGGCGTCAACGAGTTCCTCCTTGACGTGCTTCTCTGGTCAGCGGATCTTTGCACTCCAACAAATGGGCGGGACGAGCAACCCCAGCGAGGAACAGCTCGCCCTCGTGACGGCTCGCGTCATCGAAATCGCCTCGGCGATCAGCGAGACGGCCGCCTCACTCGACGGGAGCGGCTACTTTGAAGACAGCGGGTTTGACGACGAGGAGCGCGGAGCGGCTCTGTCCGCGAGGCTCTTGGAATACTGCGGGAGCGTCGAGGAGCTCGACCCGAACATCGACGACCACCCGCAGCCGCGACGCATGGCACGCTACCTCCTCGAAAATGTCGAATTTGAGGTCCTCCAGGCGCCGCTCCCGAGCGCCCTCACAGCAAAACCGAAGGAGGTGGCTGGCGAGGGAGCTGGCCTCTCAAAGGGCGTCAAATTCGGCGCGACGCTCGCCTTCGTCGCGATGCTCTTTGTTTTGGCGCTGTACAGAGATGCCGCCGCCTCCGTCTCGGCGAGCCTCAGTACATCCGCTTCGAGCGCTTCGGGGGCGATGACGCGCGCGCGGCCTTCACATCTCCACCCAGCACACCACAGGGGCACGCCCGCCGCGGGAGGTGCCGCGGGCGGGGGCGTCAGCAGCGGCTTGGGCCACCACGGCGTGGGCTACGCCACGGCCATGGAAATTGCCTTAACCGGTACCACCGGCAAGACCGCCAAGGGCGGGAGCAGGCGCAACGGGACTAAGACCGCCAAGGGCGGGAGCAGGCGCAACGGGACCAAGCTGACGTGAGGGCAGGCACTTGCCACTCATGTGCTAGATCAAGATGCCGCGAGACCGCGGCGACGCCCACCTCACGCGTCCAGGCACTCGGCTCCCGGGGTCGCGTGTTGTTTTGTGATTATGTACAGACTACGGCTCTACTTACTGGGCTGGGTTTTTTTAGGCATTGTGGGGTTGGCACTCCCATCGACCCTCATGACCTCCTGCGGTCTCTGAGATGGACACCAGTGGGTGTTAGACCACAGCCAGGATACACTCGAAGGCTGGGTAAGCAGTAGAGGTCGATACTCGACGCGTCCCACATGGTCTGTGTCGCTGTCGGCACGCTGTCGACAGGACGTCGAGCGACACCGGTGGCAGTGCCACCCAGGAGTGGTCGGGCGGTCTCCCGTCATGAGAGAGCCACCATGTGATCCGTATGATGGTTCCTGACAACCGCCTCAGTCACTTTTCGTCACAGTTCCCGCTCTGAGAGGAGCTGCGGGTCGGTTCGACAGCTGGAGCTGTGTCGCCGGCGTGCGGCGGCCTGCCTCCGGAGGTGCCTCTGAGGTGGACATTTGTTGGTCACCGTGAGAGAACTGGTTCGAATTTTTACTCCGGAACTTCAACTTCGCACGCGCACCGGCCAGGGCTACAATAGTGCCAGTGAGGCGGAGGCGCGAGTCGGAAGGCCGCGACCGTCACCGTCAACGAGTGGGCCCCATTTGTTCCGCGCCGTTTTCTCCAATACCGTGGTGTACCTGTGTTAGTGCAAGTGCGCGCCAGTCCCGTGCCCAGTGTTGTTCGAGGGAGTTTTCTTGTAAAATTCTCCAATACTGCCGTTATTAGGCACAAACTGCGGGGGGCCTCTGTGAGGACCTCTTGTGAGGACCTCTCGGTGAAGACCGCTCGACCTCTGACTTGGACCGGCCGGGGCCCCACTCCCTTCACTCTCTCCCTCTCCCTCTCGCTGGCCCAAGACAAAGCGCTTTGCTTGTCGCCCTCTCGCTGCCGGCAGGGGCTGCCACACTCCATCTCGCGACCTTTTGAGACTGTACGTTACATGCGAAGTGGAAGAGAATGTTAAGTATGTTAACAAGATAGAGGGTGGTTGTTAGTGCGGAAAGTTAAGAGAGGGTTGTTTGTGAGTGTGAGTGACAACACACACTCAGGCGCGTGAGTGAGTGAGTATTCTTGATACGAAACCACGACGACACACACCAGTCGACTCGCATCGGTTGCCTCCATGAACGGCGGAGCTATTCTCGCGCCCACACCCCACCTGGCTCCAACGTGGACACGCCCATAGCTGGGGACACTACTAGGTCACGCATGGCATCAGAAGTTTTGTCTCTGGGCCCCGAAAGGCATCTCTAGCAGTGTCGTTACGCATGCCCCCTCCCCTCCTGGGCGCATGCGCCTCACGTCTCGCCAGAGCATACGCCCTTGGTGTGCAGCGAGACGAGTTTTTCGCCATGCAGCGAGCAGCAAGCCGCCCGCCGCAAACAGCCGGAGGCATCGCCACGGCACTGACTGCGCCGCGCTCCCGCACCCGTCGACGAAACTCCCCCCGCGGAAGACCGCGCGTAGCGACGCCTTGTCGATCGAGATGGGCGCGCCTGAAGCTCGCCCACCTACTGCCCCTGAGAGTTGGTTACGAGTGGGCTTGGCTCCCCCCCTTGGGATCAAAGCTTCCACACGACCTCGCACCCAACATCTCAGGCGGGATCAGAAGGGGACTCCACACCGGACACCGCCCGCGGGCACAGCCCCCCTACCCGTCGGATCGCACAGGGCCCCCTAGGAGCAGCCCACACACAATCTCGCATCGGCAGATTGCGCCTGAGTCAGGCAGACAGCAGACAAGGAGAGGAGAGAGGAGAGAGAGAGAGAGAGAGGAGAGAGGAGAGGGTGAGGGTGTGTGCACACGTGTGGAGCAGGGAGGGTGTCTGTGGTGGGCTATAGTCATACTACGTGGTTAGAACCACGCGCCCCTCAGGAGCTAAGGTAGAGCTGAGCGTCCAAGACGCCTCGGTGCCTCCCACCGGCGTGACGACCATCCGGATCTATCGGGTTCGCCCTCCGGACGGACCCGTCCCCGCGATGGCCCACGGTCCTCCGTCGCCTGGTTGACCCCCTGCCTCCCGGTTGAACCCCCAGTCCTCGTAGTCCATCAAGCATCATGAAATAAACTCAAAGATCCACCACAGCCACCACCCTCCGCCTCCACCGTCGAGCCGCGATCGCTGCCGCCCGCGACGCCGCCCGCCGCGTCAGATTGCCGCAACGCGCGCCTCGAGTCGAGTCGCAGAGCCGCGCCGCGCCAGCAGCAGCATATGCACCAGCAGCGGCAACACACACACTCACACACTCACAGGCAACGTTTTTCTTCAAAACTCTGCCAAGCCGAGAGCGCGCACCGCTCTTCTGCTGGGCATCCCGTTGACTCCTCACGCTCAATGCACCCCACTCTCACCATTCTCGTGCATGTGGCCGCCGCCGCTGCCCTCAGCCTCGGCGGCATCGTCGGTCAGTCACCGGCGCTTGAGACGCGGCTCCTCGCTTTGGCGGCGGGAAGCAACCTTCCTGCGACGGTGTCGGCGTTCCGAGCACTGGAGGAGGCCGCTCCGCCGCCCGCCGACCTGCTACGTAGCAGCCCTGAACGCCTGGACGGTCGCTGGTCGCTGGTCGCGACGGTCGCGGCGACTGTCGGCGAGGACCTCGCTGAGTCGGTCGACAGCGGAACTGCGCGTGCGAGCGTGGTGAACGCTTCGGGCGTGGTCGTGGATGCGTCGGAGGGCACCCTCCCTGTCCAGGAGGTGGACGCGAAGCGGCGGCGGATTGGCAACGAGGTCTCTCGCCTCCCTCTCTCTCCCTCTCTCTGCCTGCATGTGGCTCATACAGCGTTCATGCCCTGAGATGGTGTGTTCAGGTCGTCCTCGCCACCCCGCTCGGCCGCGTGCTCGTCCGCGTCGCCGGCGCCTTTCTAGAGCCCCTCTCCTCGAAACCTCTCCTCGGAGCGTCCCTGAGCGCCTTCCCTGACCCTCCTCGCAACTGTCTCCGAACCAGGCGCCAGCCGCGGTTTTCTTTTTCTGCCTTGCTTTATTTTTCGATATTTATTTTCTTTTTGTACCGTCTAGGCGCGTTTGAGGCCGCGGCGCCGCCCGCGCCCGGCACGCGTGCGACGGTGTCCTTCGACTCGCTCGAGGTGTTCACCGAGGGTGGCGGCAGGCGGCTGCTCAGCGCGGGCTGGGTCTTTGCACTCGCGAGGGCGGTCAACCCGGCCCTCGCCAACGGCAGGAGATAGAGAGAGACAGAGAGGCGAAGAACAGCCGGAGACCAGGCGGCGCGGGTGGACGCGAGCGAGGAGTGGAGACGGCCACGCTGGAGCATCACACACGGACACACCGACCAGACGGTGCTTGCCTGGAGACCTCTCGAGGTTCTCGAGGTGGATCTCCTTTGGCCGCGTTGGGCATGGGAGACCGCTCGGAGCCTGCGCTGACCCTCTCCGCCCGGCCGCCTTTCTTTCAGGCGCCGACGACGCGTCGTGGCTGGAGACCACGTACCTCAGCGACAAGGTCCGGCTGGGCCGCGGCAACAAGGGCTCGGTTTTCGTCCTTCGGAGGCTGGACGACGGAGGGGGTGCGCTAGCCGCGTGGCCGCTCTGACTTGCCTCTGGACCGGCTTAGCCGGTCTCTCTCGATTCTGTGAGAAGTATTCCCAGGCGCAACCGGGAGTTCTTTTTCGTGCGAGAGGGAGTTTTGTTGTAAAATTCTTTTTCGCTGGGTGTACGTGTGTTAGTGCCAGTGCGCGCCAGTTTTTCAATGCGGGGCCAGAGCCACATCGGCGGCCATGTCTCCCGCAGCCGCGAGCGAGCAGCGCAAAGAGGCAGCATCGCGCATGCTTTTCCGAAACGTCTTCTTCTCTCTCAGTCAAATAAACCAAACCACCGGCCTTGGTGCGTGACAGGCCATCCTGCTTCCTGGACAGGCATCCTAGGTACCCGACAGTGCCTCAGACAAGCGATGTGTGCTGCACCCCAGCCCAGGAGCACCCTCGCCGCTGCCGCCGTTCTCCCTGCTGCCACTGTCCGCAGCCGTACTGTCAGACTCACCACCGCCCCCCCTCCGCAGCATGCTCCGCTTCTCGCTTGTTGCCTCCATCGTCTCTGCCACGCTCGGAGCGCCCATCGTGGCTGAAGTCGACACAAACAACAAGTTCGCCGGCGGCAAGGGAACCCACGTGGGCAGGTATAAGACAACGCTCGACTAAGTGACAGAGCGGCTACCGACATGACAGTTGGCGACGGCGTCTCTATGACTATGTGTATCTCGACACACACACGTGGGGAGAAAAAGAAAAAACCGCCACTTCGGCTGAGGGCTGAGGTAGAGCCCGACAAGCTGCCGAGCCCGATGCCCGAAGGAGGTGGGCGTGGGGTGGTCCTCACCCCGGCGGCCCGCGCACGCACGCCGTCTGAGCCTAGCGCAGCGCGAACTCGCTCTGAGCCTAGCGCAGCGCGAGATTTGCGCAGCAACCCGGCCGGGCAACCCTTGAAGACCATCGAAGGCCAAGCTTGAGAGGGCCAACTGCAGCCATTAACATGGAAGTTAGCTCAAAAAAAGAAAAAAACGGCGCAAAAAACGAAATCGCACCGCGCGGCAGATCATCGTCGGCCTCGGAGTGTCGCTTGTCCATGCTCATGTTCGCCCACCTCGCCAGCGCCGCCTTCATCGCTTCGCGCTCTGCGCTGCTGCCCACGCCTGCGACGCACCCCTCCGCTGCCGCCACGGCTGGCACGCGCGCCTGCGTCGCCACAGCTCCACGCAGAGGCGGCGAGGCGGTGATGGCCGGCATGCCCCTGCCTGCCGGCTCGCTGGTGGCGCTCGCGACGCCGATGACATCGACGGGCGAGGTGGACATCGCCACGCTGCGAGAGCTGCTGCGCTGGCACAAGGCGGAGGGTACGGACGGCGTGGTCATCCTCGGCACGACCGGCGAGGCCTCGACCCTCACGAGCGCTGAGAAGGAGGAGGTGATGGCTGCGACCCGCGAAGAGGTTGGCGGCGAGATGGCTATCCTCGTGGGCACGGGCACCATCAGCACGGAGGCGACGATCGCGGCGACCAAGCAGGCCAAGCTCTTTGGCGCCGACGCCGCGCTCGTCGTCACGCCGTACTACGTCAAGCCGTCGCAGGCGTGGCTCGTGGCGTAGGACCCTATCTCTCCCCAGATCTCCCCAGATCTCCTCCTCT
>NW_005194878.1:465776-466791 GCF_000372725.1 Emiliania huxleyi CCMP1516
TCATTAATTGAGCAGTGTTTAGTTCACTGCTTAGGCCTCGCCAGCCCGCTCTCCTCTACATACGCGCGACCAACTCATTAATTGAGCAGTGGTTAATTCACTGCTTAGGCCTCGCCAGCCCGCTCTCCTCTACATACGCGCGACCAACTCATTAATTGAGCAGTGTTTAATTCACTGCTTAGGCCTCGCCAGCCCGCTCTCCTCTACATACGCGCGACCAACTCATCATTAATTGAGCAGCAGTGGTTAATTAATTGCTTAGGCCTCGCCAGCCCGCTCTCCTCTGCGTACGCGCGGCCAACTCATTAATTGAGCAGTGGTTCATTCACTGCTTAGGCCTCGCCAGCCCGCTCTCCTCTACATACGCGCGGCCAACTCATTAATTGAGCAGTGGTTAATTCACTGCTTAGGCCTCGCCAGCCCGCTCTCCTCTACATACGCGCGACCAACTCATTAATTGAGCAGTGGTTAATTCACTGCTTAGGCCTCGCCAGCCCGCTCTCCTCTACATACGCGCGACCAACTCAGTAATTGAGCAGTGGTTAGTTCACTGCTTAGGCCTCGCCAGCCCGCTCTCCTCTACATACGCGCGACCAACTCATTAATTGAGCAGTGTTTAATTCACTGCTTAGGCCTCGCCAGCCCGCTCTCCTCTACATACGCGCGACCAACTCATTAATTGAGCAGTGGTTAATTCACTGCTTAGGCCTCGCCAGCCCGCTCTCCTCTACATACGCGCGACCAACTCATTAATTGAGCAGTGGTTAATTAATTGCTTAGGCCTCGCCAGCCCGCTCTCCTCTACATACGCGCGGACAACTCATTAATTGAGCAGTGGTTCATTCACTGCTTAGGCCTCGCCAGCCCGCTCTCCTCTACATACGCGCGACCAACTTATTAATTGAGCAGTGGTTCATTGACTGCTTAGGCCTCGCCTGCTCGCTCTACTCGAGACACACTCGATAATTTACCTGAGTGAAGATCAGTGCTTAGGCCGCGCAAGCCCCGTCTCCTC
>NW_005194878.1:468063-483611 GCF_000372725.1 Emiliania huxleyi CCMP1516
ACGCGCGGCCAACTCATTAATTGAGCAGTGTTTAATTCACTGCTTAGGCCTCGCCAGCCCGCTCTCCTCTACATACGCGCGACCAACTCATTAATTGAGCAGTGGTTAATTCACTGCTTAGGCCTCGCCAGCCCGCTCTCCTCTACATACGCGCGGCCAACTCATTAATTGAGCAGTGGTTAATTCACTGCTTAGGCCTCGCCAGCCCGCTCTCCTCTACATACGCGCGACCAACTCATTAATTGAGCAGTGGTTCATTCACTGCTTAGGCCTCGCCAGCCCGCTCTCCTCTACATACGCGCGACCAACTCATTAATTGAGCAGTGGTTAATTCACTGCTTAGGCCTCGCCAGCCCGCTCTCCTCTACATACGCGCGACCAACTCATTAATTGAGCAGTGGTTAATTCACTGCTTAGGCCTCGCCAGCCCGCTCTCCTCTACATACGCGCGACCAACTCATTAATTGAGCAGTGGTTCATTCACTGCTTAGGCCTCGCCAGCCCGCTCTCCTCTACATACGCGCGACCAACTCATTAATTGAGCAGTGGTTCATTCACTGCTTAGGCCTCGCCAGCCCGCTCTCCTCTACATACGCGCGACCAACTCATTAATTGAGCAGTGGTTGATTAATTGCTTAGGCCTCGCCAGCCCGCTCTCCTCTACATACGCGCGACCAACTCATTAATTGAGCAGTGGTTCATTCACTGCTTAGGCCTCGCCAGCCCGCTCTCCTCTACATACGCGCGACCAACTCATTAATTGAGCAGTGGTTCATTCACTGCTTAGGCCTCGCCAGCCCGCTCTCCTCTACATACGCGCGACCAACTCATTAATTGAGCAGTGGTTCATTAATTGCTTAGGCCTCGCCAGCCCGCTCTCCTCTACATACGCGCGACCAACTCATTAATTGAGCAGTGGTTAATTCACTGCTTAGGCCTCGCCAGCCCGCTCTCCTCTACATACGCGCGACCAACTCATTAATTGAGCAGTGGTTAATTCACTGCTTAGGCCTCGCCAGCCCGCTCTCCTCTACATACGCGCGACCAACTCATTAATTGAGCAGTGGTTAATTCACTGCTTAGGCCTCGCCAGCCCGCTCTCCTCTACATACGCGCGACCAACTCATTAATTGAGCAGTGGTTCATTCACTGCTTAGGCCTCGCCAGCCCGCTCTCCTCTACATACGCGCGACCAACTCATTAATTGAGCAGTGGTTAATTCACTGCTTAGGCCTCGCCAGCCCGCTCTCCTCTGCATACGCGCGACCAACTCATTAATTGAGCAGTGGTTGATTAATTGCTTAGGCCTCGCCAGCCCGCTCTCCTCTACATACGCGCGACCAACTCATTAATTGAGCAGTGGTTAATTCACTGCTTAGGCCTCGCCAGCCCGCTCTCCTCTACATACGCGCGACCAACTCATTAATTGAGCAGTGTTTGATTAATTGCTTAGGCCTCGCCAGCCCGCTCTCCTCTACATACGCGCGACCAACTCATTAATTGAGCAGTGGTTAGTTCACTGCTTAGGCCTCGCCAGCCCGCTCTCCTCTACATACGCGCGACCAACTCATTAATTGAGCAGTGTTTAATTAATTGCTTAGGCCTCGCCAGCCCGCTCTCCTCTACATACGCGCGACCAACTCATTAATTGAGCAGTGGTTAATTAATTGCTTAGGCCTCGCCAGCCCGCTCTCCTCTACACACGCGCGACCAACTCATTAATTGAGCAGTGGTTAATTCACTGCTTAGGCCTCGCCAGCCCGCTCTCCTCTACATACGCGCGACCAACTCATTAATTGAGCAGTGGTTAATTAATTGCTTAGGCCTCGCCAGCCCGCTCTCCTCTACATACGCGCGACCAACTCATGAATTGAGCAGTGGTTGATTAATTGCTTAGGCCTCGCCAGCCCGCTCTCCTCTACATACGCGCGACCAACTCATTAATTGAGCAGTGTTTAATTCACTGCTTAGGCCTCGCCAGCCCGCTCTCCTCTACATACGCGCGACCAACTCATTAATTGAGCAGTGGTTAATTCACTGCTTAGGCCTCGCCAGCCCGCTCTCCTCTACATACGCGCGACCAACTCATTAATTGAGCAGTGTTTGATTAATTGCTTAGGCCTCGCCAGCCCGCTCTCCTCTACATACGCGCGACCAACTCATTAATTGAGCAGTGGTTAGTTCACTGCTTAGGCCTCGCCAGCCCGCTCTCCTCTACATACGCGCGACCAACTCATTAATTGAGCAGTGTTTAATTAATTGCTTAGGCCTCGCCAGCCCGCTCTCCTCTACATACGCGCGACCAACTCATTAATTGAGCAGTGGTTAATTAATTGCTTAGGCCTCGCCAGCCCGCTCTCCTCTGCATACGCGCGACCAACTCATTAATTGAGCAGTGGTTGATTAATTGCTTAGGCCTCGCCAGCCCGCTCTCCTCTACATACGCGCGACCAACTCATTAATTGAGCAGTGGTTAATTCACTGCTTAGGCCTCGCCAGCCCGCTCTCCTCTACATACGCGCGACCAACTCATTAATTGAGCAGTGTTTAATTAATTGCTTAGGCCTCGCCAGCCCGCTCTCCTCTACATACGCGCGACCAACTCATTAATTGAGCAGTGGTTAATTCACTGCTTAGGCCTCGCCAGCCCGCTCTCCTCTACATACGCGCGACCACCTCATTAATTGAGCAGTGGTTAATTAATTGCTTAGGCCTCGCCAGCCCGCTCTCCTCTACATACGCGCGACCAACTCATTAATTGAGCAGTGGTTAGTTCACTGCTTAGGCCTCGCCAGCCCGCTCTCCTCTGCATACGCGCGACCAACTCATTAATTGAGCAGTGTTTAATTCACTGCTTAGGCCTCGCCAGCCCGCTCTCCTCTACATACGCGCGACCAACTCATTAATTGAGCAGTGGTTAATTAATTGCTTAGGCCTCGCCAGCCCGCTCTCCTCTACATACGCGCGACCAACTCATTAATTGAGCAGTAATTCACTGCTTAGGCCTCGCCAGCCCGCTCTCCTCTACATACGCGCGACCAACTCATTAATTGAGCAGTGGTTCATTCATTGCTTAGGCCTCGCCAGCCCGCTCTCCTCTACATACGCGCGGCCAACTCATTAATTGAGCAGTGGTTCATTCACTGCTTAGGCCTCGCCAGCCCGCTCTCCTCTACATACGCGCGACCAACTCATTAATTGAGCAGTGGTTCATTTGCTTAGGCCTCGCCAGCCCGCTCTCCTCTACATACGCGCGACCAACTCATTAATTGAGCAGTGGTTCATTCACTGCTTAGGCCTCGCCAGCCCGCTCTCCTCTACATACGCGCGGCCAACTCATTAATTGAGCAGTGTTTAATTCACTGCTTAGGCCTCGCCAGCCCGCTCTCCTCTACATACGCGCGACCAACTCATTAATTGAGCAGTGGTTCATTCACTGCTTAGGCCTCGCCAGCCCGCTCTCCTCTACATACGCGCGACCAACTCATTAATTGAGCAGTGGTTAATTCACTGCTTAGGCCTCGCCAGCCCGCTCTCCTCTACATACGCGCGACCAACTCATTAATTGAGCAGTGGTTCATTCACTGCTTCTAGGCCTCGCCAACCAGTTCTCCTCTTCGATGAGCGCCGGCCTCATCTACTCGATCATCACGATGCCGTTCGAGGCTGACCGAGATGGCCTCGAGATGACTCGAGATGGCCCGAGATGTCCTCGAGATGACTCGAGATGGCCCGAGATGGCCCGAGATTGCCCGAGATTCTCCGGGCTCATCTACTCGCCCATGATCGTCTCGACCATGGCTGATGGACTCAGTTGACGGCCAAGAGCCAATAAATGTTCAACTCATCCATTCATTAACTGCCGTTTTCAGACGGCCAAGAACCGGATGGCCTTCCAGACCCCCGACCCCGCCACGGGCACGCCGCCCTAGAAGCGAAAGATCTCCCCATATCTCCCCGTATCTCGTGCCCTAGAAGCGAAAGATCTCCCCATATCTCCCCGTATCTCGAGGCCTAGATGCGGGAGACGTGTTCATGTCTCCCAGCCAGCGCTCGAGAGGACACGTGCTCCGCTGTACTCGACCGCACTCCGCGGCATCCGTGTCCCGTCGTATTCACGCGGTGCTCTTAATGCTCTGCACGAGGCCGTCCTCGCCCTCTCTGAGGTTGGCGTATTCAAACACACGAGCCTTGACGCCCAGCGGCGGCAGTCAGAAGGCAACACAGGGTGACGTCCCAGGAAGGCGAACACGCAATCACGGCCTCTTCACACCGCAGGCTGTGAACAGCGTCGCTTCACACCACCTGCTGTGAACAATCACGGCGTCTTCACACCGCAGGCAAGCTGCCCTTCACCGGCACGATGCAGACCATCGGCGCCGCCGCCCGCTCGAGCATCAAAAGATGCGCTAGTTGACCGGCATGATTTCTTTTTTAGGCGCGCGGCATACACCCGCCCGAGCATCAAAAGAAACACTCGGGCGCCAACTGCCGCTCTGCTTTTTTTTCTTTCTTAGGCGCGGTCGCCCGCTCGAGCGGCCCGCTCTCGCTCTGGTCGGGCTTCCTGCCCTACTACACCTCGCTGTGAACGGCGTCTCTTCACACCTCCAGCTCTGAACAGGTCGGGCTTCCTGCCCTACTACGGCCGCTGCGGCGGCCACACCGTCACGATGTTTGTCTTTGTGGACCAGCTGCGCCTCCTGTACCGGCAGATGCAGTGAGCACCGTTTGCACGGGGGCTGCTCGACGGGGCTCCGCTGTTGCTACTGTTGCTGCTGTCACCTCCGGTCCACACGCGGGTACTCCCGTGCAAGGGTAGCATGGACGGCACACAGCGTCTACGCACTAGATGAGTCACACATTACACTGAGTCGTGTGCACTTACGTTATTTATTGACGGGGGTTCCGCGCCGGCCGCGATAAAATGAAAGTGTGCTAGTGTGTAACCATTTTTGCCGGGGCCCCGCATTGCCACACATGTGCACATCGGCGCAACATGTACATGTGCACATCGGCGCTGCGGACCACCGGTCCTGGGCAGCTCCTGGGCTCCTGGCAGCCGGGTGACAGGGCGATGCGCGATCGCTTTATTTCACGGCCGTGGGAGGGTGGGAGTTGGGAGACGCCCCCGACGCGGCCCCGACCCCCATCGTCCCGCCGCGTGGCGCGTGGCCAAGGTACTCTCTCTTGGCGCCAGAAGCGAACGTGCAGTGTCGTGGAAGGTGCGCTCTCAGGGCTGCAAGCTATTCCCCGCTACGTCGCCGCCACTGCTGGTACGGCTAGCCCCTCGCCCATGCCCTCGCCCCTCGCCCCACAAGAGCGCCAGCCGTCCCCTTCCCTTCCTCAACCACTCGCCCAGGGACAACACGAAGCCGCCGCCGGAGGAGCTGCTGCCCGAGGAGGTGCTTGCTCGCGACAGGCGCGCAAAGAGGTCAGCCTTGACCACTGGCTCCGCCCCAAGGTCGCGCATCACGTGGCGCAGGCTAAGGGCGGGGGGGGTGGCAGGGGCGACATCAGGTGAAGTTTAGCAGAGGCTCGAGACGAAGAGAGAGTCTTATTGTGGACCTGATCTTGCGATGGTCGGCGCCGGGGTAGAGAGGCACCGCCACCAGATCAAACAGCTTGTATGGCGGCTGCTGCAGCACGTCCGGCGCCAGCTCAAAATAGCGCGCAAAGACGCAGGCTCCCCTCTCCTCGTCCTGCTCGTTCACCAGCGCGATCGGCATCCTAGCGTCCATCGCCCGCTGCACTGTCGCTGTCACCACGCCCCCAGCGTCCGTGAAGGCCCTCTCGTTCAAGTAGATGAGGAGCGCCACCGTGCCGGGAGGTTGGGCTGCGCCTGCCGCGAGGACAGCTCCCGCCTCCTCGATCCTGACTGTGCTGTCGCTGCTCGTCCGAACTGCGGTGGCCCGGACTTCGTTGGCCACCGCCCGCGCCCCCACGTTCGCGTCACAAGTCAAGATTGTAATGCAAGGCGGAGGAAAGCGGAACGGAGAGAGCTCACCCGGCAGTGTGAGACCGCGATCGAGGTCGCTGGGGATCGAGATGTAGTAGGGCAACTGTCGCAGCACCCGCAACGCGATCTCCTTTAGCGACACAACCTATGGTGACGCAGCAGTCTCACGGCCGGCGGCGTGGCGGAGGGGGGTTGGGCGCATTCGTCGAGCCTGGTAGTCGTGCAGCCGCAGCCAGGGCACTGGATCTTGCGCAAAGACTCTGGCGACCACGACCTCCGCGCTAGGGATGCCGGGTACTTGCGGTGCGAAGCAACGACGGGCCTCAGCCTGCATCTCCTCGACCGTAGCACCTACTCGGTGGCAGTCACCAAATAGCGGAAGCGTAGCCTAGGTGTCTCAGAGGACAGACCAAAGCTCACCTCCTTTCTCCTTGTCCGCCTCAATCACCGCCTCGATGGGCTTGTTATTGGCGAGAGCCGCGTAGACCTCGCGCCGGCAGTTGCGACTCGCGAAGTAACCCGAGGAGAGAAAGATTAGCACCACGGCCGCATCGGCCACCGCCTCCTCAAGCTTGCCGATGTCGTCCAAGTTGACCACGTCGAGCCAGATGCGGATGCCGGGTAGCATCAGCTGCAGCTGCCGAACTAGCGTGTGGGTCTGGTCTTGCCCGGTCTTCCACACGTGGGAGACAAAGAGATGAAAGTGCACCTCCTTTGGCATGCTTAGCAACGGCGGGCTGTTTGTGGAGACGGCGCGTAGGGCCGGGGTTGTGGCGGCGGCGTGAAACACCAGGTGCGTGAGCGACAGGAGTACATGCAAGACCAGCAGGCAGATTCCAAACAGAACGAAGAAGGAGAAGATCCCCTCCGCGCTGAAGCCAAACACGTCGCATGCATCTGAATAGCTGTCGCACATCTTGAATACGAGAACGGTCAGGTAGGAGATGACGAGCGCCAAGTTCGACATGTGTGCCAGCCAGTTGTCCTCGTCGCGTCGGAAGGGCTGGACCCAGATCTCGAGAGACAGGAAGAGGATCGAAACGAGAAGCGCGACAAGTACGCGCGCGCCTGCGTGCTGCTCATCGATCAGCATGACAAAGCTGGTAACCGTCAGCTTTCGAAGCACCTCCAGCACCTCCCACAGATAAACCTCAGGCCTGTAGTCGGACCAGAGGAACCGGACGGAGGCCGAAGCGTGCGTCACCCTCCCCGCTCGAATCGTGCGGCGGCATGCAAGGAGGAAGATCAGGTACAGCGCCGGCACGCCAGCAGGCCAGAGGGGGATGAGGCCGTAAGCCCACCGCTCGAGCCGCTGGTGCGACGGCGTGCCGCACTCCATCGAGTAGTCGGAATGCAGGTACGACCTCGTCGTGCCGGTAGCGTCGTTGTACACAAAGGCGTCACACAGAAAACTGCGAAATATGAGCGAGGAGATGGAGGGGAGCAAGAGGAAGCTAAGAAAAAGGCCTGCTGGCAGGGCCGAGCGCAGGCCAGAGGAGGCGAGAGCGACTAGGCCGGTCTCGTGGCGCCGTCCCCTGCAGCGAGCCGCGACGGCTATCTGCACGGCCAGCAGCAAGAAGAGGGCGTACGGAGTGAACGCCGCCCCGATGAGCTGATGGAGCTTGGTCCCGTAGCACTTGGAGGGCACAGCCAGGTCGGCGAAGCGGAAGGCGGCGGTGAGACCCCGTTGCAGGTCGTCGATCGCACCGCCAACGAGCGTATCCGGCGCCGTGAGGACGTAAACGGATGGGATAGCGGCGAGACACTGGTAGAAGGAGATGGCGATTTTGAGCTTCGTCCAGAGTCCCGCGCTCTTCGCCATCTCCGCACCGGCGCGGCCCCTTCTCAGCAGCTTCGCCAGGCACTCGCGCTTAGGTTCCCACTTGCCCTTCAGCAAGGCGGCCGCCGCCACCACGATCCCAGCCCCGAGCAACACGGACACCGCGATCACGGCAAGGCGCCACTCACCAGGACAATCGACGCAGTGCCGATTCGCGAGGCTAAAGTATCTCCCGCCCTCGGAGCAGACCTGGCATAGCGGACCGGTGTGGCCCGCGGCGCAGTAAGGACCTCGAATCTCTTTGCGGCTGGCTAGAGCTCGGCCAGCGGACGTGTCGGCGGCAGGGCTCGAGCCGATACAGATGTCCAAGCCGTCGCAGGCGTAGAGCCGAGCGGTGTCGGGCGAGGCGCGCCAGTAGCCACGTCCGACACCGAGGGACGTGATGGTGGTAGGCGTGCTGCAGTTGGCGTTCGGCGGGCATGGCTTGCAGTGCTCTGTCGGTGTCGTCCAGATGTCTTTCGGGTCTGCGCTCGAGTCGAGGAGGTAGAAGCCATCAGTGCAGATGGAGCAAGTGTTGCTGCGGCCTGCACTACTGAGGGGATGCGGACAGCGGGTGCACTCGCCCTGGCCACGGTTTGCTGCGTACGTCCCGGGCTCGCACTCCACACATGAACCGGTGCCCTCTGCCGATGCGGTGCCGGGAGGACAGGGGCCGCCGCAAGCGCTGCTTGACTGGTCATTTGGGTCTGTCGAGCTGCGCAGGCCGGCGGCGCAGGGGAACGGGAAGTCCTGCTCGACGGGCAGCAGCGGCAGCTGGTAGAGGCTCTTGCCGAGGAGGGAGGGGTCGCCCCCCCAGCCAGTCGTTGGGTCCCAGTTGCAGGGCTGCACACGAGTGGGCTTCTGGCAGAACCAGCCGTCGGCGATCGTCGCGAGACAAGCCGCCTGCTTCTCCGGTTCGCTGTGACGGCGGCAAGCCTCCTGCTTCTGACCTGATGACGGCTCGATCGCATCGGTGAGCGAGCAATCGTCGCGGTGCTCGAGGCAAGCCGTCTGCTTGCACACACCGCGCTCGTCGCAGCAATCATATGCGTAACACGAGGAGTAAGCGCACGCCTCCCGGTACACCTCGCAGCGCGCGTTTGGCAGCCAGCGGCCGGCCGGGGCGGGGAGGGCGTAGGCGACCTCGCCAGCGAGCAGGAAGATAGAGCGCCCCTCTTGGGCCAAGCAGTCGATGATGAGAGTGCCGTCGCTTAAAGTTGTGCGCCCGCCCGCCGAGTAGAGTCCGCCGCCAGACTCTGTGGCGCTGCAGTTGGAGATGTTGGAGCGGGCCAGGCTGGCTGAGCCCGAGGCCACGTACACTGCTCCGCCCCGCATGGCATTGCAGCCGGAGATGGTCGAGTAGGCAACGATGAGGTCGTTGGTACTTGTGTATGCAGCTCCGCTCCGCTGCAAGGGCCACGCGTAGACGCCGCCGCCGGCCTGCGGTTGCGAGGAAGGAGCGGGGCGAGGCAGCCGTGGCCCTCTCGCCCCGCTGCCGTGTGGCGCTGCTGGAGTCTGCTAGCTCTACGCGGCGCACATTGCCAGCCGAGCAGCTCGTCACGGCCGAGCCGATTATCGAGACCGCACCGCTGTCCTCCGCGGAGACGCCGCCGCCGTCCTGCGGTTGCGAGGAGAGAGCGGGGTGAGGCAGCCGTGGCCCTCTCCATCTCGCGCCCCGCTGCCGGGCGCCGCTGCAGGGGCGCGGCTAGCTCTACGCGGCGCACCTCGCCAGCCGAGCAGCCCGATACATCCGAGTCGATTATCGAGACTGCACCGCTGGAATACGCGCTGACGACGCCGCCGTTCTGCGGTTGCGAGGAGAGAGCGGGGTGAGGCAGCCGTGGCCCTCTGCATCTCTCGCCCCGCTGCCGTGCGGCGCTGCAGGGGTGGCGGCTAGCTCTACGCGGCGCACCCAGCCAGCAGAGCAGCCCGACACGTTGGAGCCGATTATCGAGACCGCACCACTGGACTCCGCGGAGACGACGCCGCCGGCCTGCGGTTGCGAGGAGAGAGCGGGGTGAGGCAGCCGTGGCCCTCTCCATCTCGCGCCCCGCTGCCGGGCGGCGCTGCTGGAGTGCGGCTAGCTCTACGCGGCGCACAGCAGAAGCAGAGCAGCCCGTCACGGCCGAGCCGATTAGCGAGACCGCACCGCTGTACCACGCGTAGACGACGCCGCCGTACTGCAGTTGCGAGGAGAGAGCGGGGTGAGGCAAGCCGCGGCCCTCTCCATCTCCCGCCCCGCTGCCGGGCGGCGCTGCTGGAGTGCGGCTAGCTCTACGCGGCGCACAGAGCCAGCAGAGCAGCTCGTCACGTTCGAGCCGATTAGCGAGACCGCACCGCTGTTATACGCGTAGACGACGCCGCCACGCTGCGGTTGCGAGGAGAGAGCGGGATGAGGCAGCCGCGATCCTCTCTATCTCTCGCCCCGCTGCCGTGCAGCGCTGCAGGGCGGCTAGCTCTACGCGGCGCACATAGCCAGCAGAGCAGCCCGACACGTTCGAGCCGGTTATCGAGACCGCATCGCTGCCAATCGCGTAGACGCCGCCGCCGCGCTGCGGTTGCGAGGAGAGAGCGGGGTGAGGCAGCCGTGGCCCTCTCCATCTCTCGCCCCGCTGCCGTGCGGCGCTGCTGGAGGGAGGCTAGCTCTACGCGGCGCACAGTGCCAGCCGAGCAGCCCGACACGGTCGAGCCGCTTATCGAGACCGCACCGCTGCCACCCGTGAAGACGATGCCGCCGTGCTGCGGTTGCGAGGAGAGAGCGGGGTGAGGCAGCCGTGGCCCTCTCCATCTCTCGCCCCGCTGCCGTGCGGCGCTGCAGGAGTGCGGCTAGCTCTACGCGGCGCACAGTGCCAGCCGAGCAGCCCGACACGGTCGAGCCGATGATCGAGACCGCACCGCTGTTCTGATTGGCGTAGACGACGCCGCCGTACTGCGGTTGCGAGGAGAGAGCGGGGTGAGGCACCCATGGCCCTCTTATCTCTCTCGCCCCGCTGTCGTGCGGCGCTGCAGGCGGCTAGCTCTACGCGGCGCACATAAGAAGCAGAGCAGCCCGACACGGTCGAGCCGATGATCGAGACCGCACCGCTGTCCCACGCGTAGACGACGCCGCCCCACTGCGGTTGCGAGAAGAGAGCGGGGTGAGGCAGCCGTGACCCTCTGATCTCTCGCCTCGCTGCCGTGCGGCGCTGCATGGGCGCGGCTAGCTCTACGCGGCGCACCCCGTACTCGCCAGCCGAGCAATCTCTGACCGTCGAGTCGATGATCTCGACGTCGCCTGCGCCGTCCGCGTTCACAACGCCGCCGTAGGTCGCCCTCCCATTGACGAGGGTCAGCCCCCGCAGGGTGAGGCTGCAGCCGCCCGAGAGGTTAAAGAGCCTGGTCTGCCCCTGGCCGTCGAGCGTCGCGCCCTTGCCGCTGCTCGCGACGGTCACCTTGATGTTGGAGGTGCACCAGATCTGATTGCGCAGCTTGATGTGCTCATTCGGCGCCAGGAAGATGGAGATGTCGGTACTAGACCTCTCGACAAGGGAGCGGAGCCGAGCCCCGGCCGTCACAGCAACAAAGCCAGGAATCAGCGGCGGCAGCGGGGCTAGCGGCAGCGGCGGCGGGGAAGGCGGCAATGACGGCGGTCGTGGTGGTGAGGGCGGCGATGGCGGTGGTGGTGGCGGTGAAGGCGGCAATGGCGGCGGTCGTGGTGGTAAGCGCGGTGGTGGCGGTGAAGGCGGCAATGCCGGCGGTCGTGGTGGTGAGCGCGGTGGTGGCGGTGAAGGCGGCAATGCCGGCGGTCGTGGTGGTGAGCGCGGTGGTGGCGGCAATGCAGGCGGCGATGGCGGCCGGGTCGCCCAGCAGATCTGACAGCGGGGAGAATGGCGACATCAGACGTGAGTAGAATAGGGTCGGCCAGTGAGCCCAGGGCTAGGCCCAGGGCGCGCCTTCCACCCCGACCTGATGACGCCGCTGTCCGAGACCCACTCGATGATGCCGTCCTCCACCACCACGCCCTCCGGCCCACGGCTTCCGCAGTACTTCTTGCCGCTGACCGTGAGGTAGTCACTTTCGCAGAAGCTGAACCCCTCCACATCAAAGGCCACCACCTCAAGGCCGACCGCCGGCACACCAGTGATGATGCAATCCTCGTTGTTGCTGTAACTCTCCGGGTAGTTTGGCGACGTGGCGCACGAGCCGCCGTCGGTGATGCAGCACGGGCCGGTGAGTTGCAGCGGCAAGTGCGGCACAACAAAGGTGAACGTCTTCTCAAACCCATCCTCGAGCGTGAGACCGCCCTGTCCGAGCCCGCTCCACTCGGCGCCTTGCCAGCCGTCGCCTCTCGAGTCGTGCATGTAGAGTTGACACAGCATGCCCGGAGAGACGACGGCAGAGAACGACTGCCGCCGATTCGGACCTCCCTCGGCCATCGATGCCACCTGCTCTCCATCGCAATAGAGCTCCCAGCTCCTCTGCGCGCCGTTCTTGCCATTGCTGAGGGTGATTGGGTACGCGACAGCTGGCGCGAGGGGCGGCTGCGGTGGCGATGGTAGCGGCAGCGGTAGTGGCGATTGCGCCGGCGGGTGCAGTGACGCGGGCGAGGGGGGGGGTGCCGATCGCGCAGCCATCGCGGTTAGGGCATTCGCAGGACGCACGCAAAAGTAAACTGATTTTTTTCTTTCACGACACTGGGTGCGCGCGGCAAAGGCGGGCAGTGAGCGCCCTCCGCCGACGTGGAGAGGACGGGGCAGCGCAGACACCGGACAGGGCAGCCCGTGTCATAACGAGAGCGAGAGCGTGCGCGGTCACGGGCACGACTCTGACGTACGGAACGTAATTTTGGCGCGCGCTCGTGGGTGAGCGCGGCCACATGGCCAAGGGTGGGCCCGCCTCATGTCAATAGTGATGCGCCGCAGCAGCCATAGCGGCTTCGTCCAGCCCCGGGTCCATGTACTGCGGCGGCGGCGGCGGGTGCTGCTGCTGCTGCTGCTGCTGCTGCTGTTGCTGCTGCTGCTGCTGCTGCTGCTGCGGTGGCGGCGGCTGGTGCGGCTGCAGCCCTGCCTGGTTTGGCTGGTGCGGTGTTGGAGGCGGCCACACCTGAGCCAAGGCGCCACGTTGGTGTGGCTCGTCGCCGCTGCCGCCTCCGCCCGCCTGCGGGTGCTGCCACGCGACAGCCGGCGCCGCGCCGCCGGCGGGGCCGCAGTGCCGCATGCCGTAGCAAGCCACCTAGTTGATAGGTAGATACTAGTAATGAGCTATGAACTAAGGCGGGGCAGCAGTGCCGCGTGCCACAGCTGGCCTGCGCCATGCACACACCGAGGCCGGAGTCGGAATCAAACACGGTGTGGGGTACTGCCCGTGTATTCAGAGCACCGCGTGAGTACGAGGCTGGCGAATACGCTGAATACCGCGGAGTGTGGCGGAGAACGGCGGAGTCCGTGTCCTCTCGAGCGCTGGCTGGGAGACATTATCACGTCTCCCGCTTCTAGGGCACGAGATACGGGGAGATATGGGGAGGTACGGGGAGATACGGGGAGATACGGGGAGGTACGGGGAGATGTCGGGAGATATGGGGAGATGCGGGGAGATATGGGGAGATGTTCCGCTTCTAGGGCAGCTGGCCGGCGCGGCGCCCGGCGGCGCGGGAGAGGGTAGCGGTCTCTTGCCGCCGCCGCCGCCGCCCGGGCCTGCCACACGCAAACAAGTGAGTAAGTACAGAGAGCACTGTGCATGCTACGTGTGCGTGCTACGTGTGCGTGAGCATACCCCCAGGTGTGAGTGAGAGCATGGCGCGTGTGCGTGAGGACGTGCCACGTATGAGAGAGAGAAGCGAGGGAGCGACAAGATCATGCCACGTATGAGAGGAGGGAGCCACAAGATCATGCCACGTATGAGAGAGAGAAGCGAGGGAGCGACAAGATCATGCTACGTATGAGAGGAGGGAGCGACAAGATCATGCTACGTATGAGAGAGAGAAGCGAGGGAGCGACAAGATCATGCTACGTATGAGAGGAGGGAGCCACAAGATCATGCCACGTATGAGAGAGAGAAGCGAGGGAGCGACAAGATCATGCTACGTATGAGAGGAGGGAGCCACAAGATCATGCCACGTATGAGAGAGAGAAGCGAGGGAGCGACGAGTTCATGCTACGTATGAGAGGAGGGAGCCACAAGATCATGCCACGTATGAGAGAGAGAAGCGAGGGAGCGACAAGATCATGCTACGTGTGAGAGGAGGGAGCCACAAGATCATGCCACGTATGAGAGAGAGAAGCGAGGGAGCGACGAGATCATGCTACGTATGAGAGGAGGGAGCCACAAGATCATGCCACGTATGAGAGAGAGAAGCGAGGGAGCGACACGATCATGCTACGTATGAGAGGAGGGAGCCACAAGATCATGCCACGTATGAGAGAGAGAAGCGAGGGAGCGACAAGATCATGCTACGTATGAGAGGAGGGAGCCACAAGATCATGCTACGTATGAGAGAGAGAAGCGAGGGAGCGACACGACCATGCTAGTGTGCGTGAGCATGGCATGGTGAGCGGTGACCACCTCCCGCCACGGCGAGGTCGTCGCCAAACTGAGCGTGGCCCTACGGGGCATGTCGCGGACGTGTCCTGGACATGCCACGGCGCACTGTGCAGCACGATCGGCAGCTCGACCTAGCACCACACCTCCAGGGTCTCGAATCCAAGCGCGGGTTCAGGTCCCGTGGGTGGTGTGGGAGCAGCGCGCCGCGTCCCCAAACTGAGCATGCCGCCGCAGCTGCGGAGGACCGGGCGGGCCGGGGGGCGGCAGGGCGGCGGGCGCGGCGGCGGCGGCCGGCTTGGCTCGCTTTGCCTAGCGAGATTCCCCGAGATCACCCGAGATCACCCGAGATTAGGCTTGGCCCGCTTTGCCTAGCGAGATTCCCCGAGATCACCCGAGATCACCCGAGATTAGGCTTGGCCCGCTTTGCCTAGCGAGATTCCCCGAGATCACCCGAGATCACCCGAGATGAGGCTTGGCCCGCTTTGCCGAGCGAGATTCCCCGAGATCACCCGAGATCCCCCGAGATTAGGCTTGGCCCGCTTTGCCTAGCGAGATTCCCCGAGATCCCCCGAGATCCCCCGAGATTAGGCTTGGCCCGTTTTGCCTAGCGAGATTCCCCGAGATCACCCGAGATCCCCCGAGATTAGGCTTGCCCCGCTTTGCCTAGCGAGATTCCCCGAGATCCCCCGAGATCCCCCGAGATTAAGCTTGGCCCGTTTTCCCGACCGGCAAAAAGAGGTGCGGTGAGGGGTAGCAGCGGCAGCGGCAGCGGCAGACAGGGTGGTTAAAGCTGCCGTTGAAGCTGGACGACGTTCCAGCGCCCCTTCATTTTTTTTCCACAAACCCCCCCCCCCCCCCCCACACCACGGCGCTTGTGTGCGGTCCGAGCCTGCCTGTTCTTCGCCTGCTCTCCATCTACCTCGAGGCACAGAGCCCCCTCCAGGCAGCGGTGAGGTGTGGCGGCGGTGCGGCGAGGGCAGCAGCGGAAGGGAGAGCGGCAGTGGGGGTGGCAGCGGCAGGGGGGCATCTCGGGCCATCTCGGGCCATCTCGGGGCATCTCGGGCCATCTCGGGTAATCTCGGGGCATCTCGTGCCATCTCGGGTAATCTCGGGTAATCTCGGGTAATCTCGGGAGGCAGGCCTCCGTCACGTACTCCTTGTCGTACACAGAGAGGCCGAGAGCCGGGCCTGGGGTAGGTTCGTCAAACGAGTGACTAATTAACTAAGGCCGAGTGCCGGGCCTGGGGTAGGTAA
>NW_005194878.1:483791-485085 GCF_000372725.1 Emiliania huxleyi CCMP1516
GGGGGGGGGAAGAGGTGGGGAAGGCGGCAGTGGCGGGCGGTAGCGGCGGGCGGCGGGCGGGGGCGGGTGGCGGCGGCAGGCGGCGGATTGCGGAGGCGGCGGCGCACGTACCGGTACAAGTGCAGGCTGTCTCTCGGCTCTCTTTCGGCTCTCTCTCGACATCTCGGCTATCTCTCGGCTCCCTCTCGGCTCTGCCTCGGCTATCTCTCGGCGCACCAAACAGGCGCAGCCCTCGCTTCATGGCATCGGTGACAGCCTCCTTGCGCGCATTCTCGATGGCCTTCCCTCGGTCCTTGTCGACCTTACAGCCCGACCCGACCTAGCCGAGACGCGGCCGAGATGCAGCCGAGAGGCAGCCGAGAGGCAGCCGAGAGGCAGCCGAGAGGCAGCCGAGAGGCAGCCGAGAGGCAGCCGAGAGGCAGCCGAGAGGCAGCCGAGAGGCAGCCGAGAGGCAGCCGAGAGGCAGCCGAGAGGCAGCCGAGAGGCAGCCGAGAGACAGCCGAGAGGCAGCCGAGAGGCAGCCGAGAGGCGGCCGAGAGGCAGCCGAGAAATGGCCGACAGTTTGCCTCGTCGTGAAAGGTGCCGTTGCGGAGTGAGATGCGGACCGTCGCGGAGTAGCTGTACGTCCAGCGGCCGTTCTTGCTGTCATGGTCCTCGTACTCTCTCTGCGCGGCGGGCGGGGAGCGGGCCGATTGGCCGCGTGCGGCTCGGAGAGCAGGCGGCCACCTCGAACCGCCGCGCCTGCAGCTGGAGGATCCTCGACGACCAGCCATCAAAGCCGAAGATCTCTTGCGCCTTGGCAATCACCCGCCAGCCTTCGACGTAGGCAACCTGGCCGGCACTGCCGCCCGATCGCGTCGAGATCTCGTCCGAAGTCAGGTTGGTACGCAGCTGGTCTTGCATCCGGTTTTGCTCTGCGCCGTCAAACGGCCGGGCCGGGTGCTGAAGATCAACGACGCCCCCCCCGCCGCCCCCGCCGCCCCCGCCGGCGCCGGCGCCGCTGCCGCCACCGCCGTCGCCACCGCCACCGCGTGGCTGAAGGTGCTGCAGCATCGTGTGTTCGCTCCCGACGACTACTGGTCGGCGCTAGCCGCTCAACTGCTCCCCGGCGGCCTCGCAAAAAAGAATTTCGCCACTTTTCTTTCTTTCTTTTTTGGGTTGTCTGTTTTGTTTGTTTCTTTTACCGTGAGGTGTGATTCATGGGCGCGTAAAGGGTCAGTCTGGACTCCCGTCTTCCTCTACGACAGAACTACCCAGTACACACACACAGACACACACACACACACACACACAC
>NW_005194877.1:0-13344 GCF_000372725.1 Emiliania huxleyi CCMP1516
AGCCGCTAGCCCTAACTCGCACTCATGGGTGACGACAGTTCATTGGATGAGTGGTTGCGAGCAAGCAGAGGCGCGTGTGCTGAATCTAGATCGCACGCCGTGGCATATGACTTGGGTAGGCTGCGACCGCAGCGCGCCCGCCGAAGGCTCGACCGGGCGCGCGTGTCAGCCAGAAGTTTGCCAGTAGAGCGATCCTGGTCTTTCCGAAGTAGGGCTCTTGGGTCGCAGGGGGTGCCCCACACTTCACAACCCTTGGAGCCTGCTTGGCAATCGATGGTGGCGGCGGTGCTGCGCAAGCCTCAGCGCATCTCGCCCGGAGTTTGGGTACATTGTCGGCCGATGGGACTAGCCGCGCCTAGTAGTGCCAGCCGCGCGGTAGCGCTCTCGTTCTCGGGCGGCGGCCTGATCGCCGCCGCCTATCACCTCGGCGTTTATCAGGGCCTGCGCGGTGCCGAGCTGCTCGATGCCAGGACTGCGCCGCTGGTGTGAGCTGTCTCAAGATCCGGCGCAGCAAAAATCGCCGGCCGAGATGGTGCTCGGGTCTTCCGCTGTAGGTGGGAGCATCGGCGGGCGCGCTGGTCGCCGCGGTGCTCTCCGCCGAGGTTCACCTCGACGATGCAACTGGCGCGCTCTCCCGGATCGTCGACAGCGTCGTCGCCGCCGGCGCCGGCCCGTTGGGCCGCCCAAAGGTCGACATCCTCCGGCTGGCGCGTGCCCTGACCCGGTGATCTGCTGCCAGAGGATGTGAATGTGAGCCTTGCCGCGCCCTTCCCTGCAGGTGCGGCCCGAGCTGGAGCATCTGCTGCCAGAGGTCCGCCAAAGACCCGACGCCAGTAGATCGTTGGAGTAGAGATAGTAGATCAAGACTGGAGATCCTAGCGGATCTCTCACACGGACACGCCCAAGTCTCCCCAGTGGCGCAGAAATACCGGCGATAGCTCGACGACGGCGCCCGAGAGAAGGATCGGGGACAGACACGCCAGCGCCGGGGTGGGGACCTGCCTCTTGACCTTCTCGGACGCTTGCGCAGGACGCACACGAGCGCTGCAACGGCCGAGCCGTCGTCTTCCTCACCGATATTTCGCGCCGGCCCTGGTCTCGCGCCGTCCGCACACCGGGCGCGCTGTGGGGTGCGTCTTCGTCACAAGGGAGGGTTGGGGAGTGTAGGTCTCCAGTCGCCCTCTCCCACTGGGAGACGCGCGAGTCGCTGATCGAGTCGGTGAGGGCCGCGGCCCCATACCCCTGCTGCCCACCCCTCCCCGCCCCCTCCTCGCGTTGGTCTTACCCTCTCACCGCCCTCACCGACGGCCAGCTCACAGCGAGCCATGCTGCAGGTGCTCGTCTCGTCCTACATCCCCGGCCTCACCTCCCGCCGCAGCCCGTGCGGCTCCTCCGGCCTCTCCTCCTTCGGCTCCTCCTCCGCCCTCTCCTCCACCGCCGGCCTCTCTTCCCCGACTCCTCCTCCCGCAGCCGCGCCTCCTCTACGAGGGCCGCTCCAAGGCGCCCGGCCCGCACCAGCAAGCGCGCAGCCTCCCCTCCCCTCACCCGCGCTCGGAAGCCGCCCCCCGTAGGGGTGCGGGCGGCCGCGGCGAAGGCGCAGCCTCTTCGCCGCCTCGTCGGCGGCGCGCTCATCGACGGCGGCTTCAAGACCAACTTCCCGCTCCACCCCACAGCAGACAGAACCGTCCGCGTCTCGCCCTTCAGTGGTGAGCTGTCGCCGAGACTGCCCAAGAGCCGAGAGGAGCGCCGCTTGCCCGCGTGTCGCCCTTCGGCGAGAGCCCGGCCTCTGCCCGGAGGCGACTGGCGGATGGCGGAGGAGGGCCTTGGCCGATGGCTCCTCAGGCGAGCTCGACATCTGCCCGGAGGTGCGCGGTCGACCTCCGCGCCGTGTCCTCCTCCCGTCCAAGGCGCGCGGCGAGCTCTCTGCACTGCACTCTGAATGCCGCGGGGCTCCCGACCCCTGTCCGGGATGTGGAGATGCGAGGGTTGCGCTAGGCCTTTGCGCCCCTGGCAGCGACGAATCCACTCCCCCTCTCTTCCTTCCCTCTCCGAAGGTGCGCATCGACGTGACGCGGGCCAACGCGAGCGCGGTGCTCGCTCCCACGCAAGGGAGGAGCCGACCAGCGGCCAGCTCTCCGGAGAGGCGAGTGCGGATGCGAATTGGTTGTAGGTTCGAGCCACGCTCTGGCCACCTCGAGACGGCGGCTGGCTGCAAGACGTGCTGGCGCAAGGCTTCGACGACGCGTGCCGGTGGCTGAGAAGAGAGCAGCAGCAGCCAAGGGTCTAGGCACGAGCGGGGCCGGTCGGCGAGGAGGCGCATGCAAGGCCGACACCGTTATCAGCATGGGTGTATGGTTTGAGTCGAATTTTGACCTTGCAGTATGCGGACTCGCTTTTCGACCGTTTGTGCGCGGCTGGGTCCGCGGACGCGGGACGGCGCGTGTGTTAAGCTCTCGAGATACACCTTGTCGTGGGTGCAAAAGTGTACTATTATAACATATTTATCGCAGTACTGGCCTTCCGACTATCATATACGTACCAGCTCGTTTGGGGCGGGTGCTGACCTGCTGACACCGCCCCCCGTCTGGGCTCTGATTTTGGGCTGGTTGAGAGCGGCTGGACCCCACCGCTCTAGCTGTCGGCTCCAGCTCCGCGCCTGAGCTCGTCCGACCGGCGCGGCGCTCGCACGCCCGCCTCCGTGGCGTCTCGCGGCGGCGGCCTCGGCGGCTCGCCGCTGGCGGCGCCCTTGGCGCGGTGCAGATGGGCGTTGAGCCAGCCCTCGACCATCAGCAACGCGTCGTCGGCGCCCGCCTGCAACTCGTCCGACTCCGCCGCCGCGTCACCCTCCGAGTCGAGCAGGGCCGACGAGGAGGCTAGGTGCTCGGCGCCAGACAGCTCAACCACCAGATGATCGCACGCCCCTTCCGACCCTTCCACTCCGCCGCCGCCGCCTCCGCCTCGCGCCATGCCCGCCTCGTCCTCCGCAATCGCCGCCTCCGCCTCCGCCTCCGCCTCCGCCTCCGCAGCCGCCTCCGCCTCCTCCGCCTCAGTGAGGAGGGCCGCGCGCAGCCTCGCGACCAGCTCCGCCTACAAGAGTGCCTACCACGGCTCCGAGAGAGTCTGCGCGGGCAGCAGCTCGCGCGACCCGCTCCGCCTTGCGCCCCTCGGTGGGCAGCGAGCGCTTCTCGAGCGACTCGCGCAACTCGGCCACGCGCCTCCTGCCGAGCGAAGCCTCGCTTGGCCGCCGCGGAGTCTGAGGCGCGGCCGACGGCGGCGGCGGCGGCGGCTGGAGCGCAGACACAGTGACTGCACCCGTTCGTGCCGCCGCCCCGCCCGCCGCCTCGAGCTGCTCGCGTGCTACGCGGGCGGCGGCGCTGCCACCGCCGCCAAAGACGCAGAGCAGCGGCACCTTTGGCGCCAGCGGCCCATCCATGCCGACGGCGGGTGGGCAGATGGCGACGGCGGCCGAGGCGAGGAGTGCGGCGTCGCGCGAGATCTCGGCGAGAGCGTACCGCCCGCCGAGCCCGAGCCCGACCAGCCCCATTCGCTCCACACGCAGGTCGGCGCGCATGTGCACGGCGCACTCACGAGCGTCGGACGCGAGGCGGGCGGGTGGAAGCCCGCTCTGCCACGCGTCGAAGGCAGTGCCCGCCGCGGGGCCCTCCCAGCCGGCTGCGCCGCGGTGAAGATCAGGAACGAGGACGAGGCACGAGCAGAAGACGGCGAGACGGTCAGCGAGCCGTCGTGTGCGCGCGTGCTTCCAGCCAGCCGCGTCAGGCAGCAGAAGCACGCCGGCGCCAGCCGAGTAGGAGCCGCCCTCGCGCGGCTCCTCCCGGACGAGGTACGCGGAGAAGTCGGTGACATCGACCTCCTCCTGCCGCAGCGCGTACTTGAGGCTGAAGTCCCGGTCGAGAGCGCGTGATGGCGGGGCGGAGCGCATTGGAAATGGCTGGGGCGCGGCGTGGGAATTTTTTTTTCGCGGGACTGGAGAGGCAGAAGGCGGAGCGCCGCGCCAAGGCATTCTGCCACCGCGGGGATGGCCGAGGGCGGGCCTAGTGAAACCGGGGCTCCAAAAATAAAAAAAACTGCAGGTCACTTAAGGAGGTGCGCCGCCCGTCAGGGACAGGTCGGGGAGCGCGGCTACGATGCTCGTGGATCTCAACGACGATCTCAACGACGATATGTTGATGCTCGTGGACCTCCCTGACGATATGTGGAGAGCGATCGCGAAGCAGCTGGCCGAGTCTGACCTCGCTTCCGCGGTCGCCCTCAAACGATGCAGCAGCCGCTTCAAGGACCTTGCCGCCCCGCTGGTGGCAAACGCCGTGGAAAGGACGGACGAGAAGTGGCGGGATGCGGCAGCCGAAATCGGCGGCCGAGGCGCTGCAACGATCACAGGCGGGCTCGAGCGCAACGAGGTGCTGACCAACCTCGTGCTCATGAGCAACAACATCGGCGACGAGGGCGCCGCTGCGCTGGCCTCCGCTCTTCGCGTCAACGGGGTGCTGACCAACCTGAACCTATTCTACAACAGCATCGGCGACGAGGGCGCCGCCGTCCTCGGCAAGGCGCTCGAGGGCAACGCGGTGCTGACCTCCTTGGACGTGGGCAGCAACAATATCGGCCCGGGAGGCGCCGCCGCGATCGCCGACGCCCTTCGCGTCAACGGGGTACTGAACACCCTCTGGCTCGGTCACAACAACATCGGCGTCGAGGGCGCGAAGGCGATCGGCGGCGCTCTCGCGGCCAACGGGGTATTGACCGAGTTGGACCTCGGCGGGAACGAGATCGGCGACGAGGGTGCCACCGCGCTGGCCTCCGCTTTGGAGGTCAACGGGGTGCTGAAAAACATCGACCTCCGCTACAACAGTTTGGGCGACGAGGGGAAGGGAGTGATTCGAGATGCGGTGAGCGGGCGGGAAGGGTTCAAGCTCGAGATGTGAGTGGGCTCTGAAGTCGGCGCAGGGAGGTGCATGAAACCGGACAGTCTTGTACTCTACGTGGTAGCGCATTCAGTACGGCTTCTGTACCACGATGCGTGTTTTCTTCTTTTATTTTTCAGCAGGGTGCTGACCAAGCTGATTCTCGACGGCTCTGCCCGGGGCCCCGTGGCAGAAAAACGAGACTTTCGTCGCCCAAAGCGCGCGCTCGACCTGCCGAAGCTGCGCGGCACCGACCCGGTCGAGTTCCTCGACCTCTCGAGCAAGGGGCCGACTACACGGTGAGCCATACGGACCTTGCAGTAAACCTTTTCCTTCTAAGCAGGGCTACACAATGACCCCATAGTGTGTGGGTGTTTCTGGCGAGTTGTGATGAGTAGAATTAGATTAGCCGATGGTATTTTGAAGTTCATATATGAAAATACCAACTTGCCTATGTGCACGTCTCCGCGGCGGCGGCCCGGAGGCGGCCCGGCGGAGCGGTCAGAGCAGCACTGCGCCGGCCGGCGATCGACTCTCGACTATACCACGGGCTCTATTGAATGGCCTCAATGTGCTCTCTAGGGCTGCCCTATTCCGCTCGCCCGGCTACGTCGCCGGGCTTCGAAGGAAAAGGTTTCGCTCGGCACGGCGTCGGAGAGCAAACTTCGACGTTCGTCCTATAGTGGAAGCTGGACGCACGTAGGCAAGTGGCCCATGACCAGGCGGGCTGCTGCTCAGAATCTGGGCCGTCGGCGCTCGCTCTCGCGCTCTTCATAACGGCGTTGCCCCCTCCCTCCCGCGCCGACGTTGGGCAGCCCGACCACGACAACGTCAGCGCCGCTGGCCTGCAACTCGAGGCGCCTTTGAATGAGCACGAGCCGGTGCGCGGCGGCGGCGCGGGTGATGCAGCCCAAGGTGACGGCGACGGCAGAGGGGGCGGCGCCGGCGGCGGAGGAGGCGGCAGCGGCGGCGATGGCCGCGGGGTCGGCCCGCCCGCCTTTGCTGCTGGTGCTGTGGGCATCATCACAGCTCAGCGGCGGTGTGCGACCAGGGCCCGTGGTAGACTTTCGACGCGGTGAGGCTGCTCTCTGAGCAATGACACTAGCAAGAGCATCATGTGTGTCATCGGAGTCACTTGTATTACGATACCACCACGCCGCCACGCTCGCAAGGGCCGCCTAAGCGCCTAAGCACCCTAAGCCCCCCCCCCCCCCGCTTAGGCCGCATGGCCGCTTAGGCGCTTAGGCGAGTGATGGCCGGCTGCCCGGGGCCTGGCGTGCCTCCGCCGTGGGCTGAGCACCCGGGAGAGCCACTCAGCAAGTGGTGTGCGAGCGTGTAGCCTTTAGCGTGCAGTCGGCCAAGGGCCTCGGATCCGCCTCAGCTATTGTGATCGCGCGTCGCTGATTGCGGGCAACGGGGTGCTGACCGAGCTTGACCTCGCCCGCAACGACATCGACAACGCGGGCGCCGTGGCGCTGGCCTCCGCTATGCGCGTCAATCAGGTGCTGACCGCCCTCGACATCAGCATGAACGTGATCGCCAACGAGGGCGCCACTGCGATCGGCGGCGCTCTCGCGGTCAACGCGGTGCTGAAAAGCCTCGGCCTCGACAACAACCACATCGGCGACACGGGCGCCGTCGCGATCGCCGAGGCTCTGCGAGGCAACGGGGTGCTGAAAAACCTCGACCTCGGCGAAAACGAGATCGGCGACGAGGGCGCGAAGGCGATCGGCGGCGCTCTCGCAGTCAACGGGGTGCTGACCACCCTCTCGCGTCTGGAGGAACAAGATCGGCGACGAGGGCGCCCAAGGGAAGGCGATCGCCGAGGCGCTGCGCGGCAACGGGGTGGCGAGCGCGAGTGCTGAGAAAAGTATCGACTTTCGCGCCAACGGTTTGGGCGAAGAGGGAGAGACAGTGATTCGAGATGCGGTGAGCGGACGGGAAGGGTTCAAGCTCGATATGTGAGTGGGCTGCTGGGCTCTGACAGCGGAGGGGCGCAGGGTGCATGACATCGGACTGTCTTGTCTATGGCGCTTTTGGCGATGTGCTGAGGGTATGTGGCCCTTCTCAGGGCGTGCGTTGCGCCGTGCCGACGTCGGATCGCGGAAATCGCCCGTCTCTCTTGGTTTCTTGATGCCCGTATGCTTGAGCACTTGAGCACTTGATAGGGCCGATTCCGCATGGTACGGGACCCCTCGATCGTCTCGCCCACCCTCACTGGTGTGTTCATTGGGGGGGGTCATAACAAACACGGTACAGGATCGAGGTGCACGCTGCAGAAGCAGTGTCGTCCCCCCTCTCCCCGACGGCTTCTTAAAATGCCCCGCAACCGCCACTGCGTACGCGCTGAGAGAACAGAGAAGCTATCAAGTACAACTGAAGACAGACAACAACAAGTCACAACAAGTCACAAGAGACAACAACGACAACAACGTGTTAGAGTTGTTCGGTTTCGTCGCCAAGCAAGACGGTTACTCGATCGCTACCGGCTACGTGACTGTTCGACGTCGTCGAACACAACGTTCGACCATGGCACTATTCACAGCGCGCGCGGACGGCCGTTCTGCGACTCCCGCTCAACTGGACTGTCGTAAAGCACGCTTGGGGCAAGTTACAGACGCTAGTATCGACCTCAGAGACCCAAACCCCCTAATTAATAATTAAGGCTGAAAGTATGGTCGAACAACCGTCGAACAAACAGGTCGAACAACGAAAAGAGACTAGTGCGACCGCTAGACGGCGGCCGCGCCGACACCGGAGGCAACCCCGGCTCCGTTGGAGACAAGTTCGCCTTCGGCAACACCGAAGAGCGCGCCCGCCTTGCAAACATGGGCTGCAAGCAACGCGGGTTCCGTGGTCAACGGGCGTTCGACCACACCACCGGCCAAGGCTACGTCAAGTCACAGCGTGGCCACTACCATGATGGGATCTTCACCAAACGAAACAAGTTCAACCTGCTTCTCCACGAGACATTCGGCGGCGGCTTCTCGCCGCCAGCAGTTGCAAAGATCAACCGCCTTGCGCGCAAGGCTCAACGCTCGGGCGTTGACCGCACCGCGTACCCTCCCCACTCTCCCGCCTCTCATTTGTGTCACACCACGCGGAACGCATCTCCATCGCTTCGGTGAAGGGGGTGAACCGTGCCATCCTCGATCGCCGTGCAAAGCTCGCTTCCGAGCTCTCACGCCGCGCGTAGGGCCCTTAGGGGCCTCTAGAGAACACAACCCTCTCTCTCTTTTCTCCCACAGTAAGCTAAAAGTACGTACAGAATCGATACTTGGTACGTCTTCTGAATCGCTCGTGGCGAGGAGCTACGGCCATTCTCCACTTGTGTTCGACGACGTCGTACATTGTAATGACTAATGTTCGACGTCGAACGTCGTCGAACGTCGAACACGATCGAGTATACGACCGAAGAGACATGTTCAAGACAACACACATCGCTGACGAGAAGGGCTGCGCGGGGAGCAAGCCCGGCGTCTACACCGACGTCGAGTACTTCCGCGCGTGGATATGCGAGACGATGGAGGAGAACACCAGAGGCGGAGATGACTCCCTCCATCAGCTTTCATTTTTGTTGCGTTTCTCCGCCGGGTTTGTACCAGCGCGGTGCCCGCCGGTTGTACCAGCGCCGCGCGCACACAGCCCGAACCTTTTGTAGCCCCAGTAGACTTAATGGCGAAGCGCAGGCGCGGCGACGGCGCTCCAATCACAAGCGACGACCTCTATCCGGCGGCGTGCGTCTCCGCAAGCTGCCAAGCGCTTCAGCAGGAAGTTGATGCTGCGCTCGACTGCACAATCAGCACCTCCTTGAGCTCTCTGAACTCGCTGGCGTGCGCCCTCGCCGAGGCCGGGGAGACGGCGGCGCTGGTGCGTGTCTGGGACGCGCTAGGCGGCAGCAAGGGTGCGTCGCCCGCGACATGGCTCGCTGTCGAAGCGTTGCACGCCCGGCCGAAGCACCTCCTCCCGGGATCCGGGGCGCTTCGGCTTCCGGCGCAATCCGTCCGGGCGCTGCCTCCCGCGCGGCGGCTGCATAAGATCTGCAAGGGCAGGCGGATGTCGGCGCGCAGTGCCGGGGCGCAGGAACACGTCGCAAACGGGCTGGCGTGGGTGGCCGCTCAGCGCGCTGCCGGGCGCTCGCTCGAGGCGGGCGGCGGGCGGGCGCGCTCGTTGCTGGCCAAGGAGCTGCGAAAGGCCCTCGGCATCAACCTCGAGATCGCACGGGGGCTCGTGACGACGCTCAAGAGGAAGAAGGTTCTGTGAAACCGGGCGCACGAAACCAGTACAATCCATGCAGAGAACAAGTGAAGTCTGTGAAGAGGGTCACAGCTCACACGAAACGGCAAGGACAGAGTGACACACGACAGACACACCGCGTGAAGTCCGAAGACCGTGCCCGCTCGAGGCTCGTTGTGCGAGTATATGGGACACGATGTCTCAAATATGAGAGGTTTTGACTCCTACCGGCTCCTGACGCTATCCCTGGCAGCTCTAATGACCAGGATCAGTAGTGCTATGATAGAGGGTGCCCATACTAGCGCAGGAGCTGCCACACTCGCCCGGACCGGCTCCCTCTGGGGCCGGTTCCGCAGCCCGTGAGAGCCGACAGCGGGGCCGTGCCGCGGGTGCCTACTGCCGAGTGCCACAAACACTGCGCCGTCCCGCCATCACCTACAGGCTGTCTTGTGTGATGGTTGGGATGTCCAAACGCCACCATCTTGGCTCTTGCGACCTCAAACCCGCGAGCTGTATGGGTGGTCCTGACGTCGACAGACGCCCGATGACCACGGTGAAGCTGAGCCGTAACGAGTCGACAAGTCTCGTCTGAGCCCGTGGCGGTCGCCGGCTGAGTCGCTGTGCACGGGCCGGTACCTCAGGCGTCACCTCCGCAGCCTCAGGTCTCACACTCCATCACCTCCGCCGGGACGCCGTCGGTGGCACGCTCGGCGGCGACTTTGTTGCAGCCCCACAGCGAGCGCGGCGTCGAGCCCACTCGGTCTGGTCGGTCGGCCGCACTCCCTGGGTGCCAGGGAGTGCGGCCGACACGCGAGCGGTGCTTCCTGGCAGCGCGCGCCGGCTGTGGGGCTGCAACAAACTGAGACACGCTTTTTGGGACATTTTCGACGCTTTTGTCCCATATACTCGCACTAGTGGGGGACCTGCGGCGGACCCGCCTCTGTTGTTCGCGGGCAGTGAGAGACGCAGGATCTGCACGCCAAAGTGGGGCCACTCCGCATTTTCATTTTGGTTTTGGGTTGTCGGAGATCATCCATCAGCACTCATAAGTCAGTCAAAGCTCAGTCGTGGCAGCTGGCACGTGAGCAGAGTCGCTGCATGCAACGGCGCCGCCACACGCTCCGGACGACCGACACACCGACACACCACGCACAATAGGAGGCTATCGCGCACGATCGGCCATCGCACCCACCGCAAACACCTCGCCGCACAGATGGGGGGAGGCATAATCCCACACACACCGGAGCAGCGCAGACACCTTACACGTCAGCGCTCGCTCGATGTGGCCGGCGCTCTCCCCTCTCCTATCGCCTTTTCGACGGCGGCGTGCGGCCACGCGCCGCGCCGAGCCGGTCTCGGCGGGAGACCTCGGAGCCGCACGCGATGCGGGCATGCGCGATGGCTCCGTTGGCTCCGTGCCTAAGGCAGATAGATTAGGGTGTGAGCTGCGGCAGCCACCGTTTCTGTACCTCGATCACGTGCAGGCCGTCGGAGGCCGCGCTGGATGGCCCAGGGCCGGCGGCGGTGAAGGCGTCCGTCGATGAAGGGATGTCGTCGAGGGAGCCATCGTCCTCCGCGGCTGGTGCACCGGTCCAGTTGTCAGAGTTCGAGATCGCCGTCGACTTGGAGAGTTCGGCCCGTTGACGAACTCACGGAATGTGAGCGACTTGGTGCACGCTGATAGTCGAGCATCATGGCTCGCACCTCATCCTGAGCGCAAGGAACTCGCCCAGGGGCCAGCTGTTGGCGTCGCCGTTTTGATCGAGCTGCATCCACTGCATGGTTTCGTAGTCAAGCGTAAACGCCCAGGAGTTGGTGCCTGGGTGACTTGCTGATGAGAGCGCCTTCCAGGCGGGTAGTCGTGCCCCTCACCTAAGGTCATACGGCGGCGTCAGAAGGGGGGGAGGGGCGCGAAGCGTGAACATGGAGGCAAGCAGGTGTGGTGGCTGCACCTGGCCAAAGCCGACGACCTCAAAGTTTTCGTAGGTTGTGCGGGTATTGCTGAGCGTGAGAGGGACCGGATCGGCAGCAGCGCGGGCGGCAGCGGCCGGAGAGGTCGGAGAGCCGTCCGACGGAGGCCGGTCGTGCATCGGCGCGTCGGCCGCAGGGGCCGGGGGGGGCGGCGGCATCCATCGCTGCGGGTCGCTGCCGGCCGACGATTGTGGACTGATCGATCGTCGGCGGGCGGATTTCGGCTGGGACGTTCTACGTTAAAAGAGCGTCGGCGCGGACACGAGAGACTTATAAGGGTAGACAACATGCCTCGAGCGAGAAGTGCGTAGAGAGTTCCCCTTCTCTGGCCTATCGCGACACGAAAGCGACGATTTTTTTTCACCCGCGCCAATAAATAAATAAATAAAAACGGACACCTCTCTACTGTGAGGTGGGTAAAAAAAAGAACAGGTCCCCGCCCTTGCGATCTTTGTGCAGGATCGTGTGAACCGGTTCGATTTTTATCTCACTATTTGAGTGGACGCTAGAGAGATCCCGCCGCGCAGTGTCAATCGGGACAGTCTCGGCAATCGCACTCTGGCGTGTGTGTGCAAGTCGCAAGAGGAGGAGCTGTGCTCCCTGATGGGCGCGGCCTGCCCCTGCCCAAGGCGCTCGCGACAGATGCATTTTCGCAGCAGTTTAGCTCGCGACGAGGAAAATGGCGAGGCCGAGGGTGCCCGCGGCAGCGACACCAGCGAAGGCCGCCTCGACGCCGGAGAGACCGCTCGCGCCCTCAAAGTCAAAAAAGCTGGCGAGCCCCTGATCGCCCGTCTTTGGCGTTGGACCCTGGAAGAACTGGTACCCTTCTCCCTTGACGGTCGAAGTGCGCGGGACCCAGTTGGTGCCCGTCTCCAGCCGCGCCTTTCGCTCATCAGGCGAGTATTGGGGATCGAACTGCTCCAGGAAGGTTCCTTTCGTCGACCGCTGCTCTGTCGGCCGTGACTCTTTCTTGCCAAAACCAAAGAAAGCCGCCGGCGCTGGCGCCCGGACTGCCATCGGCGCGGGTGCGCGGGGCGCCGAGAGCTGCAGCGCGACCGAGCCGCTGCACGAGATGAGGAGAAAGAGAGGCAGGTGATGCATCGGCACGGTTCGACGCAGCTGGCCGTCTAGCGAGGTCGTCGCGGAAAAAAAGGCTCGCGAAGTTGTCGTAAGAGAAAGCGGAAGAAGAAAACCAAAACAAAGGACTCTCCTCAGACAAGCGATCCCACGAGCCTACATGATCCGTACATGAAGGGTGGAGGGGCCCGTCCGCGGAGCTAGGCGGCACGGGCACCCACAGCCCCACTGACTGGGGCCAGCGTAAGAAGCCGTTTGCCGTTTGCTTGTTCTTGACGGCGTCGTTGACCAATTGGCACGCTCAGGGGAGTTGCCCAGTTGATACGCATCTTGCGCGCCTGCTTGTTGATGTTGTCGGCGTCGCCCGCCACCGCCGCCATGGAGACGATCTGTCTGCTGCGTGTGGTGGACGACAAAGGAGGAGGCGCTCGCCGACGCCGCCCCATACACCGTCCGGGTCCGTGTTTGTTGGTGCCCACCGCTTCCTTGGCGAACACGTGGAGGAACTGCTTTGGGCGGCGCGATGCCACCCAAAGTTTCCACGAGCACCAGCCGCGTTATGGCTTTCTTGACCCACTTCGCGTCGTAGTACTGCGCCCCCCCGTCCACTTCCAGCCTGCATCCGTCTTGATCCATCCCTTTCCATACGCGTGGTCTTTGACCCATCCCTTTCCAGTCGAGTGATCGAGCGGTCCGTCCACCTGACGGCCACGCTCCGTAGCACCCCACGCCCCCCCGTCAACGCCTTTTCTAGCGTGTTTCCAAACCCGTAGAGGTGGCCCGCCGACGCCACAGTGCCACCATTTTCCCACGAGCCCGCCCGCCCCGCCGTCGTCGACTTGATGAGAGCGGGGAGGCACTTGACCTCGTAAGAGCGGCCGCACATTGCTCGGTACCCCCCTGCACTTCTAAGCCCGTCCCTGCTGCTAGGGGGGGGGGGGGGGTGTCTGACCCCCCCAGCAGCAAAACTCTGCTGCTTGGGGGGGGGGGGGGGGGGCAATCCCCCCCCCACAGGAAAAAAAACTGGGACCCGGTTCCCCCTTTTTTGCCCCCCCCCCCCCCTGGGGGGGCCCTCCCGAACCCCCTTTGTTTTTTGGAAGGTCCCCCCCCCCACAAAAACCCAAAAATGGGGGGGTTT
>NW_005194876.1:0-1166 GCF_000372725.1 Emiliania huxleyi CCMP1516
CCAAGGGGGGGAAAGGGGGGGGATTCGGGGGATGGTCTTTTTAAAAAGCCTTTCCCGGTACTTACCCGCCCTTAGTTTTCGGGGGACGGGACCCGGGGCATTTAAAAAGGGGGAAATTCCCCCCCCTTCCGTCAAAAGGGGGGGTCCCCTTTTTTAAAAAAAAAAAAAAGCCCACCACCCAAAGAAGAAAAGTCCAAACTTCCAGTTCCACAGGGGGGGGGGCACCCCCCACATTTGAAAGTTGGTATGTTGTAACCAAAAAAAAAATCCCGGGGGGCCCCGTTTTCCGGGATAAAATTTCGGGAATGGGTTTTTGGAAACCGTTCCTTCCACGGGAAACGTTCGGTTTTTGGGTTCCCCCGAAATGAAAACCCCCTTCCCCTCCCCCTTCCCCTTTCCCCCCCCCCCTCAACCTTGGGGGTTAAACCCCCCCCCCCCCCCCCCCTCTCCTCCTCCTCCTCACAACACCCACCCGCCCGCCCGCCCACCAAGCCCGCAGCCGCGCGCGCCCGGCACCGTCGCTGTGCGTCGTGCTCCGCAGCCGCAGGGTCTGTTGCTCTCTCTGCTGTGCTCACGCGGCGGTCCCGCCGGGCCTCGCGCCCTTGCCGCCCGGCCGGGGCTGGAGAGCTCAGCGGCAGAGGTAGATGCCGCGCTCCTCGCACACGGCCACCAGCTCAGGCTGCTCCGTGTTGTCCACGTAGAGCTCCTGTACGCGAGAGGGTGTGCGATGAGCATTGGGCGGGGGAGGGGCGTGTGGCGAGGGGGGGCGTCTCGCGCCTCCAGGCTCGGGGCGGCCCCCTCCTTGAGGGCGGCGGCCAGCGCCTTGCAGCCCTCGTCGCCAATCTGGTTGCTGCCGAGAAAGAGCGTCTCAAGCCGCGGCGCCGCCCCGCTCGCGAGGACCTCCGCCAGCTGCGCCGCCTCCGCGTCGCCCCAGCCGAGGTTGCTGTAGTGCAATAGCGTGGGCAGTTCGATGCCGCGCTCCTCGCACACAGCCACCAGCTCGGTGCACTCTGCCGCGCCTTGCTCCTTGAACAGTGCTGCCAGCTCGGCGGGCTGACCATCCACGTAGAGCGTCTGCTCGAGGGGTGGTGCGATGGGCATTTTGGGTGGGGGAGAAGCGAGTGGCGAGGTGGGCTATCGCGCCTTCAAGCTCGGGGCGGCCCCCT
>NW_005194875.1:0-1166 GCF_000372725.1 Emiliania huxleyi CCMP1516
TAAAACCCCCCCCCTTGCACCAGAAAATGTTTTTATGCTCTAATAAGGCGGGAGAAACACCGCCCCGAGGATAATACGTCAAAACCAAAACCATAGTCTGGGGGGGCTCGCGCCCCAAAAAAGACCGGACCCCCGCAAAAATAGGTACAAAACCCTTCTGCTCGGGGGGGGGGGGGGTCGGGTCCCACCCCCCAGCAGAAGCTTTTTGTTGCTGGGGGGGTCAGCCCGCCCCCCCCCCCCCCCCCCGCAGCAGGGATGAGTTTAGATGTGCAGGGGGGGTACCGAGCAATGTGCGGCCGCTCACACATGTGTCATGTGTGTAAAGGGTGCATCAGCATCAGCCATCACCATTCACCAAGAAAAAGAAAGCAGCGTATGACATATTTGAGACACTATTGTGTATTGAGAGCGTACACAAGAAAATTACTTTCGGGCACAACCGACGCACAAACGCCACAGGCTGTGCACCCAGGGAGGCACGGAGCGATATATGGCATATGCGCACACGGGGCGCGTCTAGGCGACGGGCGACGGTGATGGCTGTCTACAGCGCAAAGACAACTCAACAACTGCTGGCTGGTGCAGTACTGCTAGTGCGCCGACTGACGCGCGGGGTGCGCCCTCGATCAACTACCTAGCTAGCGCCCGCCTCCGCAAGACAGATCATACAAGACAGTTGCCAAAGTCAGATTGCTCTATCTCTCCATCTCTCTATCTAGTCACGACTCTGCAAGACTGTTGCTGCTTGCTGAGCCGCGAGGAAGCACGCGAGGAAGGGGGCGAGGACATGCAGCAGGTGAAAGGAGGGCATGCGCTCGTCGCCCGTCCGGACGCGGAAGACAACGGCACCGCACGTAGCCGCGCAAGCAAAGTAACCCGCGGCGAGTAGCTTGCGGGTGGAAGAGAGGGCAGAGGGCGGTAGCGCCCCTAAGGAGGCGCCGACCGCTGTAGCGAGTGCGAGAATCGCCAATCCCGCCTCCGTCATCCTGTCCAGGTCACGCGACAGGTCTGCCGGCGAGCGGAGCAGGGCGTCGCCGACACGCAGCGTCGGGGCGCAAATGACCAGCAGCGTCGTCGCACGCGCGACAAAGCGAGGCGAGGCCCGAGCCAAGTTGGCGACGACCAGCACCACGAAGCCCGCGGCCCCAAGGAAGAAGGTTGGGTCG
>NW_005194874.1:0-1166 GCF_000372725.1 Emiliania huxleyi CCMP1516
GCGGCGACTGCTGGCGCTACGGCGGCGGCGGCGAGGGCGAGGCGGAGGGAGGCGGCGGCGAGGACGACGCGGACGGCGGCGGCGGCGACGGCGATGCCGAGGGAGGCGGCGGCGACGGCGAGGCGGACGGAGGCGGCGGCGAGGGCGAGGTGAAGGGAGGCGGTGGCGAGGGCGAGGCGGACGGCGGCGGGGGCGACGGCGATGCCGAGGGAGGCGGCGGCGACGGCGAGGCGGACGGAGGCGGTGGCGAGGGCGAAGTGGAGGGAGGCGGCGGCAACGGCGAGGTGGAGGGAGGCGGCGGCGAGGGCGAGGCGGACGACGGCGGTGGCGACGGCGGTGGCGACGGCGATGCTGAGGGCGGCGGGGGCGACGGCGAGTCCGAGGAAGGCGGCGGCGAGGGCGAGGCGGACGACGGCGGTGGCGACGGCGGTGGCGACGGCGATGCTGAGGGCGGCGGGGGCGACGGCGAGGCCGAGGAAGGCGGCGGCGAGGGCGAGGCGGACGACGGCGGTGGCGACGGCGATGCTGAGGGCGGCGGGGGCGACGGCGATGCCGAGGGAGGCTGCGGCGACGGCGAGGCGGACGGAGGCGGCGGCGACGGCGAGGCCGAGGGAGGCGGCGGCGACGGTGAGGCGGACGGAGGCGGCGGCGACGGTGAGGCGGAGGGAGGCGGCGGCGACGGCGAGGGAGGCGGCGGCGATGGTGAGGCCGAGGGAGGCGGCGGCGAGGGCAAAGTGGAGGGAGGCGGCGGCGATGGTGAGGCAGAAGGTGGCGGCGGCGAGGGCGAGGCGGAGGGCGGCGAGGGCGAGGGCGACGCGGACGGCGGCGGCGGCGAGGGCGAGGCGGAGGAAGGCGGCGGCGACGGCGAGGCGGACGGAGGCGGCGGCGAGGGCGACGCGGAGGGCGGCGGCGGCGACGGCGATGCCGAGGGAGGCGACGGCGACGGCGAGGCGGACGGAGGCGGCGGCGAGGGCGAGGCGGACGGCGGCGGGGGCGACGGCGAGGTGGACGGAGGCGGTGGCGAGGGCGAGGCGGACGGCGGTGGCGGCGACGGCGATGCTGAGGGCGGCGGGGGCGACGGCGAGGCGGACGGCGGCGGTGGCGAGGGCGAGGTGAAGGGAGGCGGTGGCGAGGGCGAGGCGGACGGCGGCGGGGCGACGGCGATG
>NW_005194873.1:0-1166 GCF_000372725.1 Emiliania huxleyi CCMP1516
GGGGCGGGCGGTGCGGGCCTCGGCCCCTCTCTCGCCGCCGCGCTGCTCGCTCGCTGCCGCGCGCTGATCGAGTTTGACGAACACGCCGCCGAGCTACAGCAGCGCGCCGCGAGGCTGAGCTGGATGGGCGCCCGCGCAACGACACGGCTGCACGACTCGCCGCCCGCGGCGGGCGGCGCGGCGGGCGGCCCTCCCGACGACGCATCGGGCGGCGCGGCGGGGGCGGACAGCGCAGCCCTCTCCTTTCTCGCGGACGACTGCCGGCGGATGTCGGCAGCGCTGTCGGCGGACGCCGATGCCCTGGTCCGCAATGCCGCCGCGTTCGGTCTTGAGGCACCGGCACAGCCCAGCACTGCCGACTGCGACTGCTGCGACTGGCCGGGCGCAGGGGTCGAGGGCCCAGAAGTAGTAGGCAGCTGACGCAGGAACGCTAGTTGTGACACGTGTTTCCGTGACAGAGTGAGTACTGACGTCCTGGACTGTACGTATAACCGCCACAGGTAGAGATGGAGAGCTCTGAGTCTGTGTGTGTAGGGAGATGTGTTAATTCCGGCATGTACCATGTGTTGCACTCTCGCTTGCTTTCCCACCCGTCTCTTGGCTTTTTTTTTGCTCCAGCCCCTGCGGATCTTCATAGTAGTAGAGGGCCCACAGCGTCCTAATCTAAAATCTGAGGGTTAAGGATTCAGACTTCGCTGGACGACAAAGGCGGAGGCGCGACTAGGTCCAGCCCTGGGTGAGCCAGATCTGACGTTTTGTATCTGTAAGTATAAAGATGAGAGTGAGGTTGAACCGGACCCAATCAAAGTCGGCGGGTTTCCAGGGGGGGGGTATGACGAAAAACGGCGGGCGCATTTGGGCACATGACTGGGAGAACTCTGTGGTGGACCCGCTGGGCGAAAGGAGCTCGCAGACCGTTGCAGCCTCACGATGGCATCGAGCGGAGCGAGTGCGAGCGCGGCGGCCAAGCAGCGGCACCAGGAGCAGCTGCGAGCTGACACAAGCGCGCTCGTCGATGCGGCGAGGGGGCAGAGGCAGATGCCCGAGTGACATCGTTATCTGAAAGTATAGAGATGGGAGTGAGGTTGAGCCGGACCCAATCAAAGTCGGCGGGTTTCGGAGGGGGGGGGATATGACGAAAAACGGCGGGCGCATTTGGGCACATG
>NW_005194872.1:0-1166 GCF_000372725.1 Emiliania huxleyi CCMP1516
CGGTCGCAGTGGCATGGGCTCCCAGGCTCAAAAGCGCTCCCGTCAACAGCGAGCGAGCGCCGCCGTTGCTCCTCCTCCCGCCGCCGCTCACCGAGACTCGGTGCCGCCGTTCTTGCCGCCGCCGCCGCCGCCGCCGCCGCCGCCGCCGCCGCCTCGCGCCTCGCCTCCGTCACCGCCGCCCTCCATCTCGCAGCGGCGCGTCCCTCTGATGGCGCGGGCGCCTCGCTCACCGGCGCCTCGCCGCCGCCCCCCCCCCTTCTCGCGCCGCTCCGCTCGTGGCCGCCGCCTCCCCTGTCAATCCCGCCGCCTCCCCTGTCATCCCGCCGCCCGCACCACCGCCGCCACCGCCTCGCGCCTCGCCGCCGCCGCCACCGACCGCCCGCTCCCCTGCGCCGCTGAGAGCGCGGTGCAGGGGGCGAGCCCCCGCGGCGCAGCCTCACCGCAGTGCACTGCGCTCTCCGCGCCCCTGACGATTAGTGAGGAGGTGGTGTTGCACAGCATGGAGCTCGGCGAGCGTTTAGCGAGCCCCTCAGCTAGTACCACAAAAGAAATCAACGCTTTTACTGCGGCACCGTGTGTGTCTCTCGCGCACCGGACCGGAAGCTGTTCCGCATTCATCTACCCTTGAAGCCAGAGAATGCGATTTTCACTGGCCCTAACGCTGCTCTCTGCCGCCAGCGCGCTCGTGCTCCCGCATGCGCCGGCGGTGGCGCCGCGCGCGCCGCCTCGCGCCGCCTCGCCGGAGATGCTGGGCGTGCTCGACCGGCTCACGGAGCTCCTCTTTCCTGACTCGAAGAGCGGCACGAGCAGCACTGCAGTCAGCCGCCTCAAGGTGGTGCTGGCGAACGACCGCACGGGCGTGGACGAGGCGACCATGCGCCAGATCCGCAGCGAGATACAGGACGTCGTGACCAAGTACCTGGCGATCGACGAGGAGGGCGTCAACTTCGACGTCATGACCGACGACCGGCTGACGCTGCTGACGGCAACCTTCCCGATTCTGAGCCAGACGAAGGGCGGCGGGAAGGTGCGCGCGCTACAGATGGACGTCGCGACCAACGACGGCTAGACGCTGTGGCCTGTACCTGACCTGTGTGCCCCTACCCCCCTCACACACGTCCACCGCAACCAAATCTCACCCGCAGGTAGCGTATGATCTGTGAGTG
>NW_005194871.1:0-1165 GCF_000372725.1 Emiliania huxleyi CCMP1516
GACGACAGTCAGCAGCTCGAGGCCCATGATGAGGGTGGTGACGACGAGGTAGGACGTCTGAGTCAGCGCATCCGCTTGCTCGTCGAACGGCACCTGCGCGGCGGGCGCGCGCGCGGTGGTGGCGACTTGTGGGAGCGCCAACGCCCGCGCCCGCAAGGACCGCCGAGCGACCCGCTGGTGCAGTCCCGAGAGCGCGCAGCCGCCCAGGCGCGCCGGGGAGCGCTGCTGGCGGGGGCCGGCAGGGTCGGGCCGCGCGCCTCGGTCAGGCCGTACCAGGCAAAGCCCGCAAGGAGCGCCGCCGAGGTCGAGATGGAGAGGCAGTTGTTGGTGTAGTACATGAGCTCCTTCTCGCGAATGCGCAGCATCTGCACCTTGAGCTGCGTCCGCAGCGCATTCTTGTCGGCGTACAGCATGAGCGAGCGCAGCAAGAGGTCGCACACAGGGAGAGAGGTAGGGCGGGCGGCGAGCGCGCCGCTCAACTAAAAGAAATTTACGCTCGCGATTCACGTAAACGCACAACCCCGCGTGCCCGTTTTATTTATTTATTGCACAACCCCGATTCACGCGAACTGTCGTGTCCCTTGTCAGGAGCAGGAGAGCCCCACCTGTCCCCCTGATCGTTCTTCCAAAATCCTGCTCGTGCAGGTGGGGACCCTGTCCTCGTCCCATCCGCATATCGCTCTCGGGCCCACAGACATCCCGGATCCCGCACACCCGCCGCCCCCGCGCGCGCCCCACCTCGGCCGGGAGAAAGGGGAGTGACAGTTTGGGATGGACAGCCCGAGTATGTTGAGTCCTGGCTCAACAACGCAGGGAACAAGAGGGGGTGGTCCGGCTCACAAGTCCGGCTCACGCGCCTCGAGCTTAACATCTACCGCACTGAACACTTTCGCCCCCTCGCTCCCAACCCATCCACCCCGCCCCGGGCCGCGCCGCGCGATCTCGGGCCGCGCGATCTCGGGCGATCTCGGGCCGCGCCGCGTGACCTCGGGCGATCCTCCACAATTCGCGCAATCCCGGAGTTTCAAGCTAGGCCATTCCACCCAACCCCACCTGAACAAACCGTCGGGCGGGGTTATCTGGGGGGATCTCGGAGGCGCGATCGGGCGGGGTCACACCTGCTCCAAAAAGGAAGGCCCTGGTTGGAGCCCCGGGGCTCACGAGG
>NW_005194870.1:0-1165 GCF_000372725.1 Emiliania huxleyi CCMP1516
GAGCACCTTGAGACATTCAATAGAGCCCGTGTTATAGTCGAGAGTCGATCGCCGGCCGGCCGGCGCAGTGCTGCTCTGACCGCTCCGCCGGGCCGCCTCCGGGCCGCTGCCGCGGAGACGTGCACATAGGCAAGTTGGTATTTTCATATAATTCTACTCATCACGACTCGCCAGAAACACCCACACACTATGGGGTCATTGTGTAGCCCTGCTTAGAAGGAAAAGGTTTACTGCAAGGTCCGTGCCTTACCGTGTAGTCGGCCACACCCAGGGCCAGGGCGCAAAGAAGCGCTCCCAGCGGGCCGGGTGCTCGGCCGGGGGATGGTTGATGCATGATGGCGCAGGGAAGTAAAGACGAGCCGTTGAGTTTTTTCTTTTTTCGCTCTAGCGCGCCAGTCCCGCCAGTGTCGTGCGAGAGCAGTTGGTGGTAAAATTCTTTTTTCGCACGGGACTGGCGCGCACTGGCACTAACACAGGTACACCACGGCAGCCGGCAAGTAAAATTCTTTTTTCGTGGTGTACCTGTGTTAGTGCCAGTGGCGCGCCAGGTCCGGTGCTAGGGTCGTGAGTTTTTTTCGTTTTTCTTAAATTATTTTTTGGCACAACACTGGGCACGGGACAGGCGCGCACTGAAATAACACAGGGGTGCAGTAGAGAGAGTCTAAGGAGTGCAGTCTTTTTTTTTTTAGTCTTTTATTGGCTCTCGTCTTCACAACTGGTTGGCTCTGGTTGTAGGGGGGCCTGCTCGCGGCCGGCCCACGGTCGCCTGACGACGACGAGTCAAGGGCCAGCCCAACACACCTCACGCCAAGCACGCCGAACGTTGCCAGACGATGCCAGACAAGCATAAATTCGTGCAGCTCAAGGATGAGGGCGTGCCGTCAGCGCCGAAGCGCTGGAACACAGCGACGCCGCCCTCCGTCTCGCGCAAGGGCTCGGTGCAGCACCTGTGGGACGAGGCGGACTCGTCTGCGCGCAAGCTCGCCGCACAGGCTCGGACGCGCGACTCGTTGAGCCAGTCGCCCGTGCTGCGCAGCCCGAGCGGCGCCGCAATCAACTCGATGGCCATCCTCAAGCGGACGCACACCGCTCCGACATGAAGCATCGCCGCCGCCGCCGTGGACGCCGCGTCGGCGCGAGGGTCGGCGCGTGGCAGCTGCTTCTC
>NW_005194869.1:0-1165 GCF_000372725.1 Emiliania huxleyi CCMP1516
AGAAAAAAAAGGCCCGGGTAAAAAGACCCAGCATTTTTTGGATGAATGCAAAAAAGAATGGGATTTTTGCATTTTTGCTCCGGGTTTGGGGAGAAAGAAAGCCCATTCAACCCAAAGTATTCACCATTTTTAAAGGGGTGAAGTTTGTGAAGAGGATGAAGCTTTTGCTGGGGGGGAATGCGGGGGGTTTTGGGCGGAATTCCTTGGGGGAGTACACGATAAAGGTGTGCGGCAGGTTTTCTTGCGCGCGCGTAAAGTGTGGGAAGGTTGCGCTGAGTTAAAAGGTCGAAATTTGGGAAAAGGCGCTGAAGCCGGCGAAAAGGGGAAAGGTGCCCCGCCCAGGGGGGGTCGAAGGGGTCCAAAAGGGGGCTTGGTTTGGGCGCCCCCCGGCTGGTTCGGGGAGCGGCCGTCACTTCAAGAAGGGGGGCTTTGGGGGGTTCAAGCGCCGAGGGGTGCCGTTTTGTTGGGCCGCGAAAAGCCCTTTTTCGGAGCCGGGGGGTGGAGGGAACCCGCGGCCGGTGTCGTTGGTGGGGGGGGGGGGAAGGTTTTATCCCCCCCCCCCCCCCCCCCGCGCCCGCCCGCCCGCCCGCCCGCCCTCAGGCCTTGCCCCTCCGCAGGCGCGGGAGCGCTCGCCGGCGAGCACCTCCTACCTCTCGTCGCCCGGCTGCTCCCTTCCCCCGTCCCCCCTCTCCTGACGCGCACCCCGCGCAGACGGCGCTCCGGGACAGACGGAGCAGCGACCGCGCGCGCGGTCGCTGCTCCGCCCCTCCGTCGCGCGCGCCGCGCGCGCGCGCTCTGCCGCCACTGCCGCCGCGCCCCCCTCGCCGTCTGTTTCCCGCCGTACTCGAGTATGGTGTGCGGTGCGCGCACGCGCAGCGCACACAGCAGCACCTCCCCACACCCCACCCACCCCGTCGCGCCGCCGCCGCCGCCCCCGCCGCCGCCGCCGCCCCCGCTGTAGGTGTAGCGTTTGGGGGGGCGACTGGCGACGGCAAAAATGCAAGCCCCGCCCCTGGCCACTGTAAAAAACTGTCCTCCTCCTTTACTGGGCTGTGTCTCCGTAGCGAGATGCTCGAGAGCGAGCGGACCATGTGGCGCGGGGGGCGAGCATGGCGAGAATGTGAGTGAGTATTCTTGATACGAAACCACGACGACACACACCAGT
>NW_005194868.1:0-11053 GCF_000372725.1 Emiliania huxleyi CCMP1516
TCGGCACTTTCGGCACGGCGGTGGAGGCGGCGGTGGCGTATGCGCGGGCGGTCGGCGAGGAGGGGCCGGCGCCACCGCCGCGCCCCGCGAAGCGCCCGCGCGAGTCTGCCGCTGCGCCCGCGCAAGAGCCCACCGCCCCTTCCTCCGCTCCCGCCGCCGCCGCCGCCGCCGCCGCCTCCCTCTTTGCCCCTGCCGCGCCATCCCTGCCTCCGAGCCGCCTGTTCGAGCTCCTGCCCGACGGGCGCACCGTCCACAAGGAGGCGCCTCCCGACAATGGCGGCATGGCGGCCGTCGCCGAGGCGCTCGGGCGCATCGGGCTGCAGTCCTACGCTGCCGCGTTTGACTCCGAGGGCTACGACGACATCGAGTTTCTGCTCGGGCTGGACAGCGCCGAGCGGGCAGCCGTGGCGACGGCGACGGGCATGGACGCGAAGCCGGGGCACGCGGGGAAGTGGGTCAAGTTCGGCTTCGGGGAGCCCTGACACACACCTATACGCGTTCCCTGGCGTGCCTCCCTTGAGCTTGATTGTTGTCTAAGTCTATAGGTGACATTCGATTTGTGTTGTTTGTTCTGACTGAGCCGGCGTTCTCTCATGTCTCTGTGTACCTAGCTCGGTTCGTGTTAGCCGGTGGGTGTTTGCTTTGTCTGTCTGGGTGCCCCACGGACAGTAAAGAAAGAAAAGAAAGAAAGCAAACCCAAGGGAGGGTAGCGCCGGAGAGGACGAGCGCGCCAGGCATTCTTTTTGTCCCGCGTGTAAAATTCTTTTTGTGGACAATGGCGGCGTCGAGCGCCTCCGCGATGACGGACGTCGTGAAGACGGCGGAGGAGAGCTGCTGCTCGCGATGGGCGACTAGGGGGACTACACGCCCGCGATTCCCGAGGAGGTGACCGCGCACTTCTTGGCGCAGTCGGGCTTCCAGGCGACGGACGAGCGGCTTGTGCGGCTCGTGTCAGATGATCTCTCGGAGAAGAGTCGGAGGGACCTTGGCGCCGGGATCACGAGGAACTTGCAAGTCGTGGCCGAGGCGGCGACGGGAGCGGTGCAGAGGTGGATCCAGCTCAATGATGAGGCGACGGCGCGCATAATGAAGAGAGAGGAACACATCGAGTGGCTGAGGAAGCTCTTCGCTGGGTGGAAGGAGGCCCGGCCGGCCTTGAGGGAGTCGCGGAGGAGGAGGGATAACGCAGGCAACGCAGGGACGGGCCAACAGCCAGTGGGACGAACGAGGGCCGCGACGGCGGCTCAAGCGGGAGGGAGCGGAGACAGTGGGCAGCGAGCGAAGTGGGTGAGAGATGATGCTCCTTCTTAGGGAGCGGTTCAGCTGCTGGGCGGGCTTCAGGGTGGTGCTCACGCGAAAAGGAATCGACGCGATGTACAAAGCATACAAGAAGAGGAGAGAGAAGGGGAGGGGCACCAGTGATGACAAAACAGAACCTAGTGCAGACGAGAGCAGGGCAGACCCGGGGACTGGGGAGCCGGAGCAGACGGCATCGGCCGCCGAGGGAACGTTGGGAAGAGGCACGAGGAGGGCGGCGACCTCAACCGGCTATGGAGGACCTGTCACCAGACGACGCAGGGCAGACGATGGTGAGGCGGAGCAGACGCGCAGGGCGAGACGAGGGAGGGAGCAGGACGTTGCTTCGTTGCGGAGATCAGCAGGAGGATGTACGAAAAGATTAGGAGCAGCAGGGACCCGAGGGACAATGTGGAAGACGGCTAGCGTGCTAGAAGTCCCCGCCACCGGGAGACAGGACGACCCCTGCTAGTCGCCGACCACACCCACAAAGAACCCTGCACAAAGATCGCACGGGCCGTGTTCCTTTTTACCCATCTCACAGTAGGGAGGTGTCCGTTTTTATTTATTTATTTCGTATTTTACTTTTTAGGGTGGTAAGCCAACACACTCCAAAAGTGCTCTCCATGTCCTACCAAGTGCCTGCGCGTTTTGGGAGAGATAGATCCACATACATAATGACAGTATGTAAAAGGTGTGCGCAAGAGGATCCGCCAACTGGCCAACCATGCAAGGAATCGCGCCGCGCGCAGTGCGACGCACACCTAGCGCGCAGCGGCAGCGCGCGCCAGTCCCGTCCACCCGGAAAAACGCTCGACGACGGAAAGCCCCAGAGGGGCTGAGGGCGTCTCAGTCCCAATTCACGCTCAAATCCGCGTCCCACCACCAGCCCTTCCCGCGAGCCAGGGTGCCCGCTGGGAAATCGCGGTCAAACGGCCTCACACTGCGCTTGCCGTTGCAATCGTTCCCGTCGTCGAGATGTGGCTGCCCGAGATTGTGGAACAAGCGCACCCAGCCGTGGCGCATAAAATCGGTGTTGCGGCGCCACGGCAGGTACCTGTTGTCGCGCTGCGTCCTCGCCTCGTTCGTGAGATCGCGTGCTCCAAACAGCTCCTCGATCGGCTTGCCCTCTTCTCGAAGCTCCTGGACCGAGCGCTCGCGCAGCCAGGCCGGCACGTAGCACGTGAAGAAGTCGTGATCGGGGTGGTCCTCGCAGTGGATGGTGCCGTTTCTTTCCTCGTCCTCGTACGTGAGCACCGCCACCCGCGGTGAAGCGCTGCTGGACTCGTCGGCCGCTCTGTCCACCACCCAACGGTCGAGGAGCGCCTCGTAGTCAATCTCCTCGTCGTCGAAGCAGCAGCCGAGGGAGAGGTCGATGTCGCGCAGCCGTCTTGCGCCGCGCAGGAACGCGGCGAGGCCGGTGGCGGAGTAGCCGCAGTGCACAAAGTGCACGCGCGCGAGCTGAGCGCAGCCGCGCGCAAAGGTCTCGAGCGCGTGCGTCTGCAGATTCAGGCCGTGGATGGCGAGCGAGGTCAGGTTCGGCGCCTGCTTGCTGAGGGACACCAGCGAGGGCGAGAAATCTCGGTACGTCATCACCATCGACAGGTCCAGGTGGCGGAGGCCCTCGCAGCAGGTGGCCAGCGTCTCAACCTCCTCAAACGAGACGCCGCCGCGCACGTTTGCGTAGCCGATGTCGAGGCCGGTGAGCGTGGGGAAGCAGCCGCCCAGCAGCGAGAGCGTGTTCTTGTGCCACGGCTCGGAGTGCGCGTCAGCCCAGGCGCCGCTGGGCCGCTCCAAGCCGAGGCGCAGCAGCTGAAGCACGGGGAGGTCGAGGCAGACCAGAGCGGGCAGCACGATCGGGCCAAGCCCAGTGAGGTCGAGGTGGGTCAGCGTCTGCTGGCAGCCAACGGCGCACATCATGAAGATCGAGGTGACTGAATCACGGGCCTCGCGTGTGCGGCGCCCTCGCACGTGCGGCGCGTAGGGGATGAAGCCTCCGCCGGAATCTTCGGACGGCTCATCGCTGAGCGCCTCGCAGGTGATGGCGAGGTGCGTCAGTCGCGTCTGCATAACGATCCACGGCTCGGGGCCGCGCTTCGCCGGTGGACGCCGCTCGGCCAGCCAGGAGGCGACCATGTCAAGGCGGTCGATGCCGTTGCCGGCCCTCGGGCCGGTCGCTGTGGGCGAGCCCCTCACCTCGTGAGGGATTGGGCTGAGATCCACCCGCAGCACCCGACAGCGGGGAAGCAGGCCCGTGAGTCGTGGCAGAATGCTTTGCGCACGCGACGCGTCCCGTGTGACACTGAGGGCGTCATTGATGTGCACCTTCGCACCAACGAGGAAGGCGGAGTCGTGCGTCGCCGGGAGGAAGCACACACGCGGGACGGTGGTACCGCGGGATGACAGGGACGCCTCGGGGCCGGGAAGGAGGCACACGCCCAAATGGGTGATGTGCTGCGTGCATCGCTGAAGGAGCTGGCGATGCGCGGTGCACGTCGCCGTGCACCGCGGCAGGCAGTGGAGCGGCACGCGCCCGAGCACGAGCACCCAAAGGTCTGCGTTGGAGTGGACACTGGTGAAGCACGCGAGTGCGTCAGCGTCGTCGGCGTCGGGCATGTCTGCTCTGGCCGCAGTCGCTCCCACAGCTGCTCGGTGTGGGAAGAGAGCAGCAGACGAGAGCGCTCTGAGCTTCGTACCGGGAGCCAGCGCGAACCGGGCCACAGTGGCACCTCCCCGGGCCAAAGAGAGAATTTAAACAGCCACTCTTCCGCGATTGAGCACTGGATAGGGCCGATTCCGCGTGGTACGGGACCCCTCGATCGTCTCGCCCTCCCTCACTGGTATGTTCATTGGGGGCGATACACACGGGGTCATAACAAACACGGTACAGGATCGAGGTGCACGCTGCCGAAGCAGTGTCGTCCCCCCTCTCCCCGACGGCGATGGCGGTGTGACCGATCGAGCTACAAGAAGAACTTGTTCAGCAGGATCCGGGATAGTCTGATGCACTACCTCACTGGGCCTGAGACCATCAGCCAGCATCCTTGCTTGCAGCACACAGGCTCGACACAGGTGCGAACTGGCGCGTGCTAGTACTATCACCGGCAAAGAGAGAAATGCACAGCAAACTGGCTCGGACTGGCGCTACAAATGGCACAGCGGCGACGGCCCCTTACGGGTCGTCAAAGAGGCCGGCGTACTCCTCAAAGAGAGAATATGCTGGTGGGGGTTCTCGAGGTTCTCGAGGTGGATATCCTTTGGCCGCGTTGGTTGGGTAGCTAGGGGTCAGGGCTCTCTAGCCCGTAGCCCGATGCCGATCATCCGGCTCGCTGGGTGCGCTTCTTAGCTCCCCGGCCCTGGATGTGAGGTTAATGACTGCACTCCAAGTGCTCCAAGTGTGGATACCCATCGTGCAAGCCCCACCCGGCTGGCGGGTGGACCTGGGGGCGTGCCGCCCTGCTTGCTCTAGGTGAAACGTCTAAAGGACGAAGATGCACGGAGGTGCGACCAACTCAGCACGACGGGCGGAGAAGCCGGGCACTAGACCAGGAAGGACTGGGAGAGGTGTGAATGGAGGGACACGTGTGGTTCAGACGTCCCCCCCCTCGACGTAGTCGAGTCACTCACATGGATAGAGAGGAAAGTGTCCCTCTCGATGGGGCATGGAACATGCACTGGAGAGTCTGTGGCTCTCGCGGGGGGCCGCGGCACTGCTCGCGACTCGCGGCGCGGCGCCCGCGCCCACGTCTCGGTGAAGGAGATTCACTTCCCATCCGACTGGGAGGAAGGCTCCTTGACATTCATGATCTTGTCCCGCAGCTCGAAGAAGCGCTGGGGTTTGAGCGGCTTCGTGAAGAAGTCGGCGAGGTTCTCGTCGCTGCGGACAAAAGGAACACAGATCTTGGCTTCCTCGATGGCCTCGCGGATGAAGAAGTGGCGCCGCTCGACGTGTTTGAGCCTGCCGTGGTTCTCGGGGTTGTAGGCAGAGGCAATGGCGGCCTGGTTGTCACAGTACTGCTTGGTGGGCGGGGCCTCGGGGGGGGGTGATGATCTCGCCGTCCTTGACGTACGACTCGAGCTCGGCCTTAAGGCGACGGTAGCTCAAGACGTCCTTGGTGGCCTCAGAGGCTGCCATGATCTCGGACTGGCAAGAGGAGAGCGCAATGGAGGGCTGTTGGACGCTGCGCCAGTGAGCAGTGTACGGTGGCCTGCCACATGAGGACGATCCACCCGGATGTGGACCTACGCGTCTCCCAACTCCCCAACTAGCGTCGCTCATGGGACATGGCGACGAGGTCGTCGCCCTCCCGCTCGCCGTCCCGGCACGGCTCGTAGTTGAGGCCGCTGTGGGGATGGTGGCGGAAGTACTCGAGGAAACAGAACATCTCCTCGAAGATATCGCCGGTGGGCTTGGCCATACACCGGCAGAGAAGGCCGAAGGGCTCCTGCTACTCGTGGGAATGCAATAGCAATCTTCTTTTTCTCCCCAAAAGAAAGAAAGAAAGAAAACAGACAACCCAAGGGAGGGATGGGAGAACGGCACGCCGCCACCACACAGGGATTTTGAGGAGAGGAGTGTGATGCGCTAGCCGTCGCCTACCCTAGGGAGTCTGCCTCTTCCTATCTCTCTTCGCAGTCTCTCTCCGATTCTCGCTTCAACCTTCGTGCCACCTCGCGGCCGTCCCACTCTCGTCGCCAGAAAGAAAGAAAGAAAACACACAACCCAAGGGAGGGATGGGAGGACGGCACGCCGCCACCACACAGGGATTTTAAGGAGAGGTGTGTGGTGCGCTAGCCGTCGCCCACCCTAGGGAGTCTGCCTCTTCCTATCTCTCTTCGCAGTCTCTCGCCGCTTCTCGCTGCAATCTTCATGCCACCTCGCGGTCGTCCCACTCTCGTCGTTCTCTCCCTTGTCATTTCCTCCTCTGTCGCGTCGTTCTCTTCTGCCTCGTCCTGTGACGCCGCCTGCCGGTCCCTTGTTCTCGCGGCTTCTTTCGCCTTTCGGCGCAACTCCGTCCTCCTCGCGGCGTATCCTGGCCCCTCGAGTCTATCGAGCTCCCCTCGCGCAAGGACCACATTTCTGACTCCCACTCCGATCATTTGCCTCCAAGTCATGTTGTTGCTCAGGTCCACTCTCTCTTCGAACACTCGTGCCTCTACGGATGATGCCGGCGCTGGGGTCCCCTTCGGATGCATCGTGACATCTGACAACTGGATTTCCACTGGTTCGTCCTCCTCGGAGTCATCTTCCCCGTCCTCCTTCCGCTCGGCTCTCCGCTCGGTACGTTCGGCGTGGCCAGAAAGAAAGAAAGAAAACACACAACCCAAGGGAGGGATGGGAGAACGGCGTGGCCAGTGTTGTGCGAGGGGGCACGTAAAATTCTTTTTCTCGCGATGTCTGCCCGGCCGCCGCTCGCGCCGCCTCGCCGCCCCCTCCACCGCCGCTCCCTCGCCAGACACGCCGCCGCCCACCCGCCTCCTCGACCTCCCCACGGAACTCCTCGTCCGCGCCCTCTCTCGCTGCGACCCCGCTGACATCGCTTGCGTCGCGGCCGTCTCGCTGCTCTTCCACGCCTCGCTTGCGGTGGAGGCCATCCGCTTGTGGGCGCAAGAGCGCGGCGTCGAGCTGCCGGCGCTGCCAGAGGGTGAGAGCTGTGCCGTGCGGTGGCTGTGCTTTTTCGCGCTGCTGCGCGAGTCCAACCCGCCGGCGAGGGCGGCGGCAGGCGATCGGCACAGCCTCTTCATTGACGGCGAGGGGCGGCTCTCGTCGTGCGGCGGCGAGGGGGGCCCCAGCCCTGCGCCGACCGTCGACCCACCGGTACTCGGCCACGGTGAGGGCGTGACGCGGCTGAACACACCCACGCGCCTCCCGTCGTTGGGCGGCGAGCGTGCCGTGAGTGTGTCGGCTGGAGTCAAGCACAGCCTCGCCCTCACCGCCGGCGGCGCTGTCTGGAGCTGGGGCGATGGAGGGTACGGCCGGTTGGGCCACGGCGATGAGCAGGACCAGCCGTGGCCGAAGAAGGTCGAGGCCTTGGCGGGTGGCGTCGTCGCCGTGTCGGCTGGAGGCAGCCACAGTCTCGCCCTCACCGCCGACGGAGCCGTCCTGAGCTGGGGCTGGGGAAGGTTTGGCAAGCTGGGCCACGGCGACGAGCAGAACCAGCTGCTGCCCAAGAAGATCGAGACCTTTGCTGACCAGCGTGTCGTCACCGTGTCGGCGGGAGAGGACCACAGCCTCGCAATCACCTCCGATGGCGCCGTCTGGAGCTGGGGCGGTGGAGGCTGCGGCCAGTTGGGCCACGGCGTTCAGCAGAACCAGCTGCTGCCAAAGAAGGTCGAGGCTCTGGCTGGCCAGCGTGTCCTCGCTGTGTCAGCTGGATATAGTCACAGCCTCGCGATCACCGCCGACGGAGATGTCTGGAGCTGGGGCGATGGAACGGGTGGCAAGCTGGGCCACGGCGACGAGCGGGGCCGGTTGGGCCACGGAGCTGTCTGGAGCCGGGGCTGGGGTACCCGCGGCAGGCTGGGATACGGCGACGAGCAGAACCAGCCGCTCCCCAAGAAGGTCGAGGCCTTTGCTGGCCAGCGCGTCGTCACCGTGTCGGCGGGAGAGGAACACAGCCTCGCAATCACCTCCGACGGCGCCGTCTGGAGCTGGGGCCATAGAGCCTTTGGCAGTCTGGGCCACGGCGACCTGCAGCACCAGCTGCTGCCCAAGAAGGTCGAGGCCTTGGCGGACAAGCGCGTCGTTGCTGTGTCGGCTGGCGCCGCGCACAGCCTCGCCCTCACCGCTGACGGCGCTGTCTGGAGCTGGGGCATGGGACTCTTTGGCCAGCTAGGCCACGGCGACGAGCAGAGCCAGCTGCTGCCGAAGAAGATCGAGGCCTTTGCGGGCCAGCGCGTCGTCGCTGTGTCAGCTGGACGCCAGCACAGCCTCGCCCTCACCGCTGAAGGTGACGTCTGGAGCTGCGGCGATGGCTCCTATGGCCTCTTGGGCCACGGCGACGAGCAGCGCCAGCTGCTGCCCAAGAAGGTCGAGGCTTTTGCTGGGCGGCGCGTCGTCGCTGTGTCGGCGGAAGAACTAACTAGCTTCGCCCTCACCGCCGACGGCGCCGTCTTTGCTTGGGGCGAGGGCGGCAGCGGCCGCCTAGGCCATGGAGAGGACCTGTCGAACCAGCTGCTGCCAAAGAAGATCGAGCTGTGGGCGCCGGGGCAGTGAGGTATCGGGGGCTCTGTGCGCCGGCCGGGCGTTTAGTGGCTCAGTGCACAGACTGAGGAGCTTGTTGAAGCCAGCCCGCGCGGTCCGAGGTTGCCTCTCTCTCAAGCGTCAAGGAGCTCCGGGCGTGGCTCGTATCGTATCCCGCTTAATTTCTTTTTCTGTGTCTAGATTTTTTTTGAGCTTAGCCTTCGATGTTATGAAACAAACGCAAGGCGGACATGGCATATCGCTCTCGGGCCCACAGACATCCCGCACACCCGCCGCCCCCGCGCGCGCCCCACCTCGGCCGGGAGAAAGGGGAGTGACAGTTTGGGATATGAAAGCCCGAGTATGTTGAGTCCTGGCTCAACAACGCAGGGAACAAGAGGGGGTGGTCCGGCTCACAGGTCCGGCTCACGCGCCTCGAGCTTACCATCTACCGCACTGATCACTTTCGCCCCCTCGCTCCCAACCCATCCACCCCGCCCCGGGCCGCGCCGCGCGATCTCGGGCGATCTCGCGCTATCTCGGGCGATCTCGGGGCCGCGCCGCGCTATCTCGGGCGATCTCGGAGCGTCGCTCGCGCGGCGTCACACCTGCTCAAAAAGGAAGGAGGTTGGAGGCAGGAGGTCACGCCCCATCCAGAGCGCCGTCGTCGCCGGGTTTTTGGCCCCCGGGTCGTCGCCCGACGGTTGCTGCGCGGGGCAGCAGACCATCGGACGGCGCGACGACGCCCCGTCCGGCACGCTCCCCCCTCCACTCGGCTATTGCCGCACGAGCGCCCTCAGCGGCGGAATTTTTCCCTCGCGCTTCCTTGGGCCCCCGGCAACGCCGACGGACTTCCCGTCCCCCCACCTGCGCCGCAATCACCGCCGTGATTGTCGGCGCTGCGCCCCTTGGCGCCTGTGCATGTCCCGCGTGCCCGCCCGCCAAGGCTGGTGCCAAGGCCAACTCAACTGCCAAGGCTGGTGCCAGGGCCAAATCAACTGCCTGGCTGGTGCCAAGGCTCAAAGGCTCTCCTCTCTCTCTGCTCGCTCCGCCCTCTCTCTCCCTCCCTCCCTCCCTCCCTCTCACGCCCTCCCCTCTTCTCTCCTCTCCCCCTCCTCCTCTCTCCTCTCTCCTCCTCTCTCTTCTCCTCTCCTCTCCTCTTCTCATCCTCTCCCCTCTCCTCCTCTCCTCTCTCCCCCCCTCTCTCCCCCAGCAGCTTCCTCGAGGCCGAACAGGTAGATCCTCCCTGATCGCTAAGCTACCACAGGGGACGGCCAGGTAGTAGACGTCGTCCGCCGCCGCCTCCGCCGCCCGCGTGCCTCCGCCCCGCTCAGCAAAAAATCAGCATAATATCAGGAGGTGCCAAAGCAGCAGCATCTCCATGAGGTGAGCGTCGTGCGTTTTGCCGCCGCGTGCCGCCGCTGCGCCGACTGGCTCCCGGTTCGAATCGCCCTTCGCGGAGCGAACGCGGCGACACGAGCGCACGTCGCGCGCGTGTGCGCCTGCGACAAGACGAGACGAGACGAGAAGAGAAGGAGAAGTAGACGGTTTGATGGTTTTGCTGCCGCGGCCGCGCCGCGAGCTCGCGTCTGTTTTGGCGCCGACGACGCGACGCGCCCCGCCGCGTGAGATGGCGCCGCCGCGGAGTCGGCGCCGCGATCAACCTGCCCCATCTCTCTCAGGCAATGCAGCCTGCTTCGAAGCACGCTCCGCGCCCGCCAGGCAAGGCGCCGGCGGGTAAGGAGTGGGATCCCGACGCGGGGTGCTGGAAGGAGATCGACGACTTGCCGATCTCGGATCTGGAGAAGCGGCGGCTGAAGCAGATCGAGGAGAACCAGGCGCGGCTCCTCGCGCTCGGGCTCGTGCCCAGCGAGGGCAGGGGCGGCGGAGTCAGCGGCCGCGGCAGCAAGGGCGGGCGCGGGCGCGGGCGCGGGGGCGGGCGCGGGTGCGGCAACCTGGAGACACGCCGCCAGCAGCCAGCCCGCAGGGCACGGGAAAGCTCTGCGGCGGAGCAGCAGAGCGCCGCTGCCGCACGCACGGCAAAGGTCGCCAAAAAGGCTGCTCAGAACGCGGGCCCTGGCGCGGCGGCGGCCGGCGCACTCCTCTCACTCGCGCATGCGGCGCCAGCAGGGCCGGCCGAGGCTGCGGCAGCCGCAGCACCGCAGTCGCCACCAACCGAGGCTGCGGCAGCCGCGGAGCACTTGGAGCACTTGGAGTGCAATCAGTAACCTCACGCCCAGGACCGGGGAGCTGAGAAGCGCACCCAGTTGGCCGGACGCTCGGCATCGGGTTACGGGCTAGAGAGCCCTAGCCCCGGGGGTGCGCGGTCGCAGGGCCATAACACGTCTCCGAGGGTTAGTCCGCGCTCCAGGTTTCCCCTAGCAGCGGAGCGCCCCCTCTACTCGGAGCTAAAGAATACTCTCCGAGGGTTGGACCCGCGTACCAGGTTTCCCCTTAACTGCAGGACGCTGCCCTCTACTCGGAGCTAGTAATATGAGAATACGCACCGCCCCACCGCAATATCACACTACGCGACGAGAATACGAGAATACGAGAATACGCAGCTGCGAGACA
>NW_005194868.1:11368-13650 GCF_000372725.1 Emiliania huxleyi CCMP1516
AAGATGAGTGGAATTGATGAGTCGGGCCGTCGTCCGTGCCTCCCCTCTATACGTCAGAATGGGACCTACGCCGCGCCGGGTAAGGGGCGCGCCCGGTCCTCGACGGAGCCGCGCGCCCCAAACGACCCAGGCGGCGAGTAGTCGTCCTCGAACCTTCGACATGTAGTTGCCCATAGTTAGCGCCCGCCCGCCCCCCCCTCTGTCGCTTCGCAAACGAAAAAACAATAAGGTTTGGGGAAGGGGCGGGCCGCAGCTGCGTGGCGCGCTCGTGGCCGGGCGGCCAGCCGCCATTCGCCTGCCGGCGTTTGATTGCCTCCCTCCTCTTCTCCTCGAGCAGCGGCAGCCCCTCCTCCAGCGAGCCGCGTGCCTCGGCGAGTCCGGAGACCTCGATCAGGTACAGCTGCCCGAGCTCCTCCACCTCGCGCAGCACGGCAAAGCCCAGGTTTGCGGCGAGGGCGCGGCCCTGTCCCGTTTCGCGCCGCGAGAAGCGGGGCCGCAGCTGCTCGCGCAGCTCCGCGACCACCACCTCCTCCGCCTCGAGCCAGAGGTAGCCACCCTCTGCGCAGAGGTGTATGTGCGGCTGACCGGTGGCGTGCAGCCGCTTTCGCGCCGCCTTCACCTCGAGGTATCTCTGGTCACTAGGCACCGGCGCGAGCCGCGAGCGCGGCGCATGCAGCGCACTGCCCCGCGGCGCAGCGGCGCCAGAGAGCGCGCCGGCGGAGGAGGGCGCGCCGGCGGAGGAGGGCGCGCCGGCGGAGGAGGGCGCGCCGGCGGAGGAGGGCGCGCCGGCGGAGGAGGGCGCGCCGGCGGAGGAGGGCGCGCCGGCGGAGGAGGGCGCGCCGGCGGAGGAGGGCGCGCCGGCGGAGGAGGGCGCGCCGGCGGAGGAGGGCGCGCCGGCGGAGGAGGGCGCGCCGGCGGAGGAGGGCGCGCCGGCGGAGGAGGGCGCGCCGGCGGAGGAGGGCGCGCCGGCGGAGGAGGGCGCGCCGGCGGAGGAGGGCGCGCCGGCGGAGGAGGGCGCGCCGCCAGGAGGAGGCGCGGCGCCTGGAGGCGCCGGTGAGACGCCGTTCACGTTGGCGCTGGTTTCGACCACGTCCGAGGCGAAAGCGTGCCATGGCAGTAGGTTCATGTTTCGATCCTCCGGGCTGCCCTTGAAAAAAGTTCTCCCGCGATGCCTCTGCATACCTAGGTAGTCTAGTCCAGCCGATCTGTGTGCCATATATGCCGGCACCTCATCAGGCTCTCCTCGCCCTCGCATCCGCCGCCGTCGCCTCCGCTCGGCTCGCCATCGAACCGATCCGCCCGCCCGACAAGCGGCTTTCCTTTGGCGCCGTCGTGCGCGGTCTCAGCCTGAGAGCGCCTCTTTCGGAGGCTGAGCTCGCAGAACTGGACGCGGCCTTGTCGGAGCACGGCCTGCTCCTCCTCGAGAGCGCGGCTCCGCCGGACCTCGAGCCTCGCGCCTTCTCCGACCTCGTGCGCCGCCTCAACCCTGGCGCCGAGACGGTGTGAGTCCCAGTCGCTCTCACACACCTCATATCAGCAGCACACGCGGTGGTGTGTGCGGCTTCAGGTGTGGCGAGACCAGCGCACGAACCCGTGGGAGCGGCACAAGGCGGAGCACTTGGGGCCCGCCGGGACCTTTCAGCTTCCGACCTGCCCGGAGGTCCGCGTTGGCCAGAACGCGCTGCTCATCACCCACTCGCTCATCGCCCATCCGTTCATCAACCCAGGTCCTCGTCCTCGGCAAGGGCGAGTACCGCGACCACTTCGGCCTCACCTGCTCGCTCGGCGGGGCGAGGAGAGCCTACGGCTCGAACGGGTCGCAGGTCATCTCCGGCCATCTCGGGTCATCTCGGGTTATCTCGGGTCATCTCGGATCGATCTTCCCAGAGGCCGGTCCACGAGATCTCAATCTCGTCCACGAGGTTGCTCGGGCTCAGGAGCTCTTCTGCCACAAGGACGTGTTGTTTGGGACTTCTCACAGGTCATCGGCGGCGGGAAGCTGCAGTGGCACATCGACGGAGCCTTCTGGAAGGCGCCGGCCTCGCGCGAATCAAGTCATAAATTCGTCGACTGCTGTGCAGCCTTCGAAAAGCCGCCGGCCTTCAGTTTAATTACGGTGGAGCCTTCTGGAAGGCGCCGGCTTCGCGCGCGAGCGGGCTGCCCTGCGGCGTGGTTGGCATGCGGTGTGTCGAGGCGCCCTCGCCGCCGCGCGAGTGCGAGGCGGACTATGGCGACGGGGCGACGCTGTCGTGTGCCGCGGGCTCGACAGCGTTCTGCTCAGA
>NW_005194867.1:0-1165 GCF_000372725.1 Emiliania huxleyi CCMP1516
CCGCGCGGCTCGACCACTCGCTCGCGCTTGCAGCGGCTGACGACGCGGCAACCTTTAGCGCGTCGAAGCGCGGCAGGAAGCGCGTCGACTTTGGCGGGTCTTTGGGGCCGGGACTCGACGGCTCCTCCATCGGCAGGCACCGCAGTCAGCAACTCCGGGGAGGCGTGCTTGTGCAGGCAGCTTGTAGCGGCGCTGTGTAGGGCGCGCTGCCGATTTCTTTCCCCCTCCACTTTAATGGTGTGTACGAAGGGTGTGTGACAGCCAGCTGGCTGTGTGTCTTGTGAGCTTGTTTGTGTCTGTGTGTCGCTCGTGCGTGTCGTCATCATCTGTCCAGCGTCCACCCATACCGCGTTGGTGTCCAGTGGTCCGAGCCTGGCTGTTCTTCACCTTTCTACCTACCTACCTAAAGGTAAGGTACGGTAAGGTAAACTTCTCCACACACACGAGGTGGTGCAAGGGGGGGCAACCCTCGCGTCTCCACGTCTGACGACAGGAGCCCCACGGCATTCAAAGTCCACTTGATCTTGAAGACTTTAAATCGCGGAGAGTGTAAGAAGAACCGACAGGGTAGGCTCCGCCCCACTGTGATTCGGACTGGGCGACGGCAGGACCCCCGTGGCGCCCATATTAGCGCTCCCAGCGGCGCCACCAGGGCCATGGGGGTGTAGGGGCTTCGGGTGACTACGAAACATTTAATATTTAGACACCACCCCGGTCTCGTACCCTCAGACAGAGCCCAAAATCGCTCCGCGGGACGGGCCGGCACGGAGGCGGAAGACGCCTCTCACTCGCCGACAACGCGAAGATTGAGGCATGTGCACGGCTCTTCGAGCGCCTTTTCCATCCGATCGCGTAGCTCGGTTGGGTCCCAGTCGAACTTGGGCCTCTCGCCGCTGCAGCAGTCGTGGCCGCGGTCGAAGAAGGCGAACCGCTGGTGGTCGCACACGTCCTTCTCCTCGTCCGGCTCGGTGGGCGGGCGCCACCCGGCGCCGTACGCCGTCTCGAACATCATCCACCAGCCCTGGTACAGCCGCTCCGCGCAAAGCGCGGCGAGCCTGAAGTTGCTTTCGGCGAGCGAATGAGCCGCCTCGGCCGAGCGGGTCCGATCGAACCACAGCCTGGTATGCGTGAAGGCCGTTGTTTCGACGGACTCGGATCGGTTTTT
>NW_005194866.1:0-1165 GCF_000372725.1 Emiliania huxleyi CCMP1516
CGAGAGCGCAACCAGCTTTGCGGACGGCGGCGCGAGCACGCAGCACTCCTCCCAGACCGTGCCACGCGACTTGTCGTTCATGTAGTGAAACTCGTCGAGGATGACGACTCCGACCCGCCCCGCCGCCTGCGCCGCGAAGACCATCTCGTCCTGCTCGAGCAGCATGTTGCGCAGCACCTCCGTCGTCATCACCAGCACCGGCGCGTCGCGCTGCTTCTGCGTGTCGCCCGTCAGCAAGCCGACCGAGCCGGGCCCGAGCGCGGCCGAGAGGTCGCGGTACTTTTGGTTGGAGAGCGCCTTGAGCGGCGTGGTGTAGATGGCGCGCTCGCCGCGCGCCAGCGCCGCGTACAGCGCCAGCTCCGCCACCGCCGTCTTCCCCGAGCCGGTCGGCGCAGAGACGACGACTGAGCTGCCGTCAAGGAGCGCGGCCATAGCATCGGTCTGGAAGCCATCGAGCGGGTGGTCGAAGCAGCGCGGGAGCAGCGACGCCAGTGGCTCGCCCGCCGCGCACCCGTCGACCAGCCGCGGCAGCAGCTCCTCGCTCGGAAACGGTGAGAGTGGCGGCGGTGGCGGCGCCGGCGCTGGCGCAACTCCGGTGCTGGATAGGACGGGCGGGCCGACGATGCGAGAGGTGGGAGCTCGTGAGAGTTGATGGGGACGGACGACGAGAAATGGAGCGAGCGAGGCGAGAGCGAGCAGCATGATTGGGCGAGGCTGGCCTCTGACCCGCAAAGCGCCGCGAGAAGCGAGCGAACTTTTTCCTTCGCGGCACGCGATATGGCGGCAAGCCCTCGTGCACGCCCGCCCTCGACACGCCGAAGACCAACCGGCGACGGACCGCGGTGAGACCGCGCCGCCCTCCGCGCCCGCCCGCGCCCGCAGCGTGAACACATGCGCGCGTCCCTCTCCGCACGGAAACTTGCGCGCCAGCCGCGCAGCAGCCTCACATGCAGCGCGCATTGGCATGCTCGCCCCCTGGGCCGCCGACGGCCCGGTCGAGCGGGTTGCGCGGCCGCCGCACACCATCAGGCAGGCGCACGACCACCTGCAGCACGCCGCAGCCCACCGCGCAGCCCTCCCAGCCAAGGCTGCGCCTCACAGCCACACAAACAGGGCGCACAGCAGAGCACGCCGTATTCGTCGCGGAGGCTTGGGCGGGGAAGAA
>NW_005194865.1:0-1165 GCF_000372725.1 Emiliania huxleyi CCMP1516
TCGAGCAAAGCGAGGCGGTGTTCCGAGCGATGGACACGAACAGCGACGGCGAGATCAGCCTCGAGGAGTTTACAAAGGGGCTGAGCGATGCCATGGAGGGTGAAGAGGCGGCAATGAGCGAGTCTCCCGCCCTGGCCGCCTTTAGGGAGCTGGACACTGACGGCAGTGGCTTTATCGACCTGCAGGAGCTCAGGGTCGCCCTCGACGCAGCCGCCCGAGCCCGCCCATCGGAGGAGGTGGTGGAGGCCATCTTCAGGGAGATAGACGCCAACGGTGACGGCGTCATCTCGTTTGAGGAGTTCGCACGGGTGTACGCGAAGCTGGAGCTCTGAGCCTCTGACGCATCGAATGCATGCATACTGTGCTGGTAGCTCTCCGTCGTTCGCGACCTGTTCGCGACTTTCTCGGACCTCGCCGGCTGACGCGCGGGGTCGTCGCAGAGTTGAATACGGTACAGGGTACGGTTGCAGTACAGTCTGATGAGCGTGAGGGTATGTTGGTCCTTGCTAGGAAGGGCAGAGGGACGCGAAGAAAACGGCCGGGGCGCCGCGGCCCGCCCAAGTGATCTAGTCGGGGCCGTGTCCATCAGAGCTCCAGTAAGCTCGAGGAGACACCCCATTAGCGCGGCTCGACCTCTTTGAGTCACTGCCTTCCCAGCGGTTTGGCTGTAGAGCCTCTACAACAAACTCTACAGCAAAATCGCGCTCTACATCGCTCTACATCGGACTCACATCGTCACGCGCCGGATGTAGAGCTCTACAGCTCTACAGCGCTCCAGAGCGCTCTACAGCTCTACAGCTCTACAGCGCTCTACACTCTACATCCTCTACACCCTCCCTCAGGCCCCCTCGCGCCTCCTGGTTTTCGTGGGCACTGCGTTTTCTTTTTTCAGCAGAGCAGCAGAGCAGCAGAGCCCCCTCGCGCCTCCTGGTTTTCGTGGGCACTGCGTTCTCTTTTTTCAGCAGGGCAGCAGAGCAGCAGAGCCCCCCTCGTGCCTCAAGTCTCGCTCGTGGGTCTCCGCACCGCCGGCCCTGTTTTTCTTCTTCGTGGGCTTTGGTTTTGTTGAGCTTTGCGTTTCTTGGTCTACTGATGTGCTGATCCGCAGATCAGCACATCAGCAGAAGCCCCTCGCGCCCCAAGTCTTGTGGGCCGGAACTTTTTTCTA
>NW_005194864.1:0-1165 GCF_000372725.1 Emiliania huxleyi CCMP1516
TTGGAGCATAGCCGCAAATAGTACTTTTTGGCACTTCATCGCGACACGTCCAGGTGCCGACAAAGCGGCTTCCCAGCTCACCACCTCGCCTTCTCTGTCGCTCTCCTGGCCCAGGCCCATCAGCAGCAAGTCTGAGCCGTCCCAAACCGCACTTATCTTGGGTGATGAAGCTCACTCTGGCTCATACCACGGCTCTGCAGCCTCACACACGCCCGTTTCAGCCACAGACACCGCCGGCACGCACTCCCACTTCACACACGCTCAAGCACAACCCCATCAAAGCACATCCCTGCTCAGAATGGGCAAGGGCTACCACCTGGTGACCCTGGTAGCCTCTGGCTCGCCACTGCACTCGGCTCCTCTGCAGCGGTCTCGGCTCTCGCCACGACAGCACGCCGACGGCAAGCTTTGACGCCCGTCTGGTGGACCTGCTGTGGCCACAGCCGCCCCTGACATGCATCTCGCACCATGACTCGACACCGGGCCCGCTCAGCTTGGTCGTGGCGGCGTGTGTGAAGGATGCGCGGCCGAGCCGCTGGCTGGCGCCGCTTGAGCGTCCGAGATGGCCGCAGCAGAGGCCACGCGTCGCGCCGCCGGCCAAGCCCAGCCTCTCCGCGGTCCAGTCGGTCAAGCTGGCGGGGCCGGCGAAGATTTCGGGGACGTGACCACAACTCGGGCAGCGACAGCGCGCTTGAGCTTAGCTTGTCCGACACCCCTCAAAATCGGGGTCATTTCAATAGGGCCCACCTTGGCCTTTAATCGTGCGAGAAGCTGCCGCAACGCCACGGCATCGCGCTCGCGAGCTGGCCGCAGCGTCTGCTCCTGCTGGCGACTCCCAAGGGAGGAGCCACCCTAGCCACACAGCTAGCACTGCGCGTGCGTGGGGGCAGCTGGACGCAGCCGTGAACTTCTCCTCCATCCACCTCCTGCAAAGCGCGCTATGAGTCGCAGACATCGGTCGCCGCTGAGATTGTGCCCGTGTGCAACCTCCATGCGTTTCGAGAACAGGTGCTCTCCAAGATGAGCGAGCACCGCCGGGCGAGCTGCACCGTTGTCTGCACGCCAGACTCGGGCTGGACATGCATCAAGCTTATTCGCTCACCTTTTGACCGCGTGGTCTCTTCGTACATACAGATCATGCGCGCGTTCCGGATGTCGCGCGACT
>NW_005194863.1:0-1165 GCF_000372725.1 Emiliania huxleyi CCMP1516
CGGTATAATCACGGCATGGCGGTGCTAGACGGCAAGCTGTACGCTGTTGGCGGCGAGAACGACGGCGACTTCCTCAGCTCGGTCGAGCGGTACGACCCGGCGTTGATGCGTGGGAGGCGGTGGCGCCGATGGAAGAGGCGCGGGACTCTCACGCCGTGGCGGTTCTCGACGGCAAGCTGTATGCTGTTGGCGGGTACGACGGCGACAACCTCAGCTCAGTGGAGCGGTACGATCCCGCGACGAACGCGTGGGAGGCGGTGGCGCCGCTGACGCTGGCTCGCTTCAGGGCCGGGGTGGCGGCGCTGGAAGGCAAGCTGTACGCTGTGGGAGGCAGGGTTGTGGAGGACGAGGAGGAGGAGGAGGAGGAGGTCGATAGGCCGGCTAACACGGTGGAGCGGTTCGACCCGGCCTCGAACGCCTGGGAGGAGGTGGCGCCGATGGCGACGGCGCGGGCCTTTGCTGTCGCGCTCCTGATGTAGAGAGAGAGGGGCTGAGGGGGGGGCATCGAGGTGGAGAGGTGAGGAACAGTGTGAGAAAGAACTGTGCGTGAGTTCTCGTGGTTTGTGATCCTTTTCGCGGTTAATTTATTTTTTGTGCTCCACCCCTCCTGCTTTCACAAAGTTTTTGCGATGCAAAGAAAAAGAATTCGTGGACCGCTCTCACACCGCCCCACCCCTCCGGCTTCAGCGCGCCGCCCGCGCCGATGGCCTCCCACCGCATCGGCGCGCGCGTCGCGGGCCTCTCGCCAGAGCAGCTGTGCGCCATCATCGAGGCGCAGGCGGGCGCGAGCGACGCCGCGCTGCGCGTGGCGGAGGAGCACGCCGCACGGCTCGTGGAGCAGCCCGAGTGGGTGCTCTCCGAGGTCCTCCTCTCGCCGGACCTCGCCCCGCACATCCTCGCCCAGCTGCCGACCAAGGCGCACACCGCCAAGGGGACGTGCCGCGCGTGGCGCCGCGGCTGGAAGGAGACGCTGAAGAAGCGCGAGAGGCCGCGCATGCTCGTGATCGGCGGCCAAGACAGCAACAACGAGATCCTCAGCTCGATGGAGCGGTACGACCCGTCAACGAATGAGTGGGAGGGAGAGGCTGTCGCGCCTATGCCGACGGCACGAAGGTATGTCGGCACGGCGGTGCTCGATGGCAAGCTGTATGCGGTGGGCGGCCTG
>NW_005194862.1:0-1034 GCF_000372725.1 Emiliania huxleyi CCMP1516
CAGCCCCGACGCCGCCCCGCCCTAGCGGCGAGGTGCAGGTCGTCACGGCGGACGGCGTGAGCCTCGCGTACCCCGGCACGTACGGCCTCCACGGGTGCGACCCGCACGACAGCGGGCTCGAGCCGTCCTGCAACTCGACCGGCTACCCCGTCCGGTGCGAGCACGAGTGGTGCTGCGTCGACCCGGCCGCGTGCAGCACCGAGTACAGCACGACGCCTACCCGGCCGGCGTCAGCCTCCACCGCCATCGTCATCGCCGCCACCGTGCGGACGGCGTGAGCCTCGCGTACCCCGGCACGTACGGCCTCCACGAGTGCGACCCGCACGACAGCGGGCTCGAGCCGCCCTGCAACTCGACCGGCTACCCCGTCCGGTGCGAGCACGAGTGGTGCTGCGTCGACCCGGCCGCGTGCAGCACCGAGTACAGCACGACCGCGTACGTGGTGGGCGCCGCCCTGCACTACTCGTACCGTGCGTGCGGCTTCAGCAACGAGTTCGAGAGCTGGTTCCACCAGCCGCCGCCGCCGCCGCTGCCGCCGCGCCCTCGCCGCCGCCCTCGCCGCCGCCCTCGCCCCCGCCGCCTTCCAGCAAGCCGCCGCTCTCGCCCTTGCCACCCCCCTCGCCTTCCGTTATCCCGCCGCTGTCCGCCACCGGTGACGCCGCCTTCCTCGCCGCCGCCCGCACGGCCGCCTTCGTCAGTACCGCCGCCGTCATCGCCGCCTCCGTCAGCGCCGCCACAGCCAGCACACCGCCGTCGTCATCGCCGCCACCGTCAGCGCCGCCACCGTCAGCGCCGCCAGTCCTCGACATCGACCCTCGACCGCCGTCATCACCGCTCCAGTCGACGCGGCGTTCGACCCGGCCATGTGTGCGTGAGAAGCCCTACGTGGCGCTCTTCGGGCTCGTCCGCATCGAGGACGGGCTCTCAGCTCACGAAGGGCGGCGGGCCGTGTCCGGAGAAGGTGCCGGCGGCCCTCGCCCCTCCCTTCCCCAACCCCCTCACCGCCGCCGGCGGTGGATGTCCCGGTTTGCGGG
>NW_005194862.1:2277-3795 GCF_000372725.1 Emiliania huxleyi CCMP1516
CGCACCCTCGCCGCCACCGCCGCTGCCGCCGCTGCCGCCGCTGCCGCCGCTGCCGCCTTCGCGCCCCCCTAGCCCTCGCCGTCGCCGCCGTGCCACACTCGCCGCCGCCCTCGCCGCCGCTGCCGCCACCACCACCATCGCCTCCGCCCTCGCCGCTGCCACCGTCGCCGCCGCCCAGGCCGCTGCTGCCGCCTCCGTCCTCGCTCTGGCTGTCACCGCGCCGTCACCGTCCGCATCTCCCACGCCGCCGCCGCCGCCCGCCTCGCTGTCGCCGCCGCCGCCCTCCACGTCGCCCTCGTCCTCGTCCTCGCCCTCGCCGCCCTATCCTTGCCGCCGCCGCCGTGGCCGCCGCACTCGCCCTCCGCCACCGCATCCCCACCCTCGCCGTCGCCTCCGCCCTCGCCGCCGCCGCCGCCGCCGCCGCCCTCGCCGACGCCGCCTTCGCCGTCGCCGCCCTCGTCGCCGCTCGACTGCCCGTGCCTCACCGCCTACCCGGCCGGCGTCAGCCTCGTGAGCGGCGAGGTCGCGGCGGACGGCGTGAGCCTCGCGTACCCCGGCACGTACGGCCTCCACGGGTGCGACCCGCACGACAGCGGGCTCGAGCCGCCCTGCAACTCGACCGGCTACCCCGTCCGGTGCGAGCACGAGTGGTGCTGCGTCGACCCGGCCGCGTGCAGCACCGAGTACAGCACGACCGCGTACGTGGTGGGCGCCGCCCTGCACTACTCGTACCGTGCGTGCGGCTTCAGCAACGAGTTCGAGAGCTGGTTCTACCAGCCGCCGCCGCCGCCGCCGCCGCCGCCGCCGCCGCCGCCGCCGCCGCCGCCGCCGCCGCCGCCGCCGCCCTCGCCCCCTCCCTCCCCACCGCCGCCGCAGCAGCCGCCCTCGCCGCCGCCCTCGCCGCCGCCCTCGCCGCCGCCGGCCCCCTCGCCTCCGCCCTCGCCGCCTCCACCCTCGCCTCCGCCCTCGCCTCCGCCCTTGCCTCCGCCCTCGACTTCACCCTCGCCGCCGCCGCCTTCCGGCATGCCGCCGCCCTCGCCTCCACCCTCGCCTCCCGTCACCCCGCCGCTGTCGCCACCGGGTGACGCCGCCTTCGCCGCCGCCCGCACTGCCGCCTCCGTCAGCACCACCGCCGTCAACGCCGCCTCCGTCAGCGCCGCCACCGCCAGCACACCGCCTCCGTCATCGCTGCCACCGTCGACGCCGCCACTGTCAGCACGGCCGCCGTCATCGCCGCCGTCATCGCCGCCGCCGCCGTCATCACCGCCTCCATTGACGCCGCCTCCGTCGTCGTCGCCTCCGTCGACGCCGCCATCCTCTGCCACAGCGCCTTCTCTGCCGGCAGTTTTCGTCCATCAGCCCCTTCGTCCGCTGGCACCGTCATCGCCACCGCCACCATTATCGATGCCGCCAGCCCCGCCGCCACCCTCGCCGCCGCTCTCGCCGCCCTCCGCAGCCCTGACCGCCGCCGCCCTCCGCCGGCGCCGCCACCCTATAGGAACCGCCGCCTCCGCCTGT
>NW_005194862.1:3895-14640 GCF_000372725.1 Emiliania huxleyi CCMP1516
ACACCTCCATATTGCGCATAGCTGTTTGTGCACATCCAATGCAAGCGCGCCTGTCAACTTTGACGCCCGTGTGCTTATGGACCACCGTGGTCGTCGCAGGTTGATGATGACGCTCTACATTCGCTGGTTTGCTTTGGCGACCCTCGTGGCCGGGTCGCTCTCTGCGTCGGTGCGCATCCACGCACACATGCTGGAATCGCCCCATCCTCACTGCCCACGTCCCCGTCAACAGGTGCAGGACCAAGACGGGACCGGGGCGACCGACCGCACCCTCATGTTTTCAACTGTGCCAGGGCCGGGACCCGCCCCCCCGACCAAACCATGGGAGTGCCCCCTCCCAGAGTACAAGCAGAAGAAGGGACCGAACTCTCCGACTGGCTTCGGGCCGACGTGCGATCCCACGAGAATCGGGACGGAGAACGACCACCTGACGGAACCCCGGGAGCGGAAGGAGTGGCGCGAGATGAGCAAGACCGAGATCGACAGGTTCGCGTGCGCGCTCCGAGTCATGGACGAAACGACGACCAAGGAAGGCCGAGCGTGCTACGGCAAGACCTTCTGGGCCTTCGCCGATCTCGTCAATCTGCACGCGTGCGCAGCAGCGGACCCGCGCGGCGACCAGGGCCACCGTACTTTCTGTAACTAAGTTCCGGACACAGTCGTTCGTGCGGACCTTCGAGATGGCGATCCTCTCCATCGACCCGAAGATCGAGGCGATCCCCTGGTGGAACATGCCGCTGGACAGCGCGCCCGTCCTTTTCCTCAACGGGACCGAGAAAGTCCCGGCGGGGAAGTACTACAAGGATTGCGACCCAAAAAAGACAAAGGATTGCGACCCGAAGAAGTACATCTGGACGGACAAGTACTTCGGCAACCAGACCGGGTCCGGCCCAAACTTTGAAGTCGCGGACGGGCGCTGGGCGTACCGGAAGTTGCATCGATACGGCGACTTCGACCACGAGTACTGGAGCAGCTATCCTCCGAAGGGCAGCGATCCTGCTCCGGACCCCGTGACCAACCCCCCCGTGACCAACGAGTGCGTCGTCGGCAAGTGGTTCTCGCCCCGGAGCCCAATTGTGGGTCCGCTGCGCAAGCAGAAAAAGTTCGATCACAATCTGGACCAGAACTGCGTGCGCTGCTGCGACGCGCCCAAGTACGGCACCGACGAGAACTGCAAGTGCGACCAGCCTGAGGACCTCGTGGACGTCTACATGCGCGGGCCGACGCTCGACACAGCGACGTGCTCCCCGTACGTCACCCGCAACCCGAACGGACGCGGCGTTGGCACGAGCCCGGTTAAAATCGGCAACGAAAAACAGTTTGATGGAAACGGGCGCTCGGACCAGGACTCCCTCCTCCGCTACACGCAGCACGACTTTGACGCGTGCGCCAACTCCAACAACACGCGCAACTGGATCGAGTGGCAGAACTGCCAGGAGGAGAACTTGTTCGGCACCCTCGAAGGCGTGTACTGCCCGGCTGACAAGGAGACGTGCACGCAGAGCGAGCTCGAGAAGGTGTTCGCCCTGCACTCCTCGGCACACGACAAGACGCTGGGCGAGATTGGCGACGTGACAACCTCGCCTTCGGACCCCGCCCTCTTCTTCTCCTACCACGCCTACATCGACAAGAACTTCATGGCGTGGCAAGAGAGCATGATGGACACTGGGCGGTTTACCGACCCTGTCAAAAAGGACCTTGGCCCACACGACAAGAGCGACCCGCCGGACCTAACGAACAAGAACTACTTTGGCTACCCCCGAAACGTGAAGGTGGAAGATTGGCAAGCCCATGTAGACGAATTCGTAAATGTTCAGTTCATCGACGGGATGGTCAAGGCGTCGAATCAGAGGATGACACTGCGAAACTGGGTCGCGCCGGTCTCATTCGATCACTTCGATTTGCAGCTGTGGCAGGACTTGCTCGGCAAAGACGGGCAGACACAGTGGATGCCGCCCGGGCACCAAAACTCGTCCTTGGCGGAACAGTGGCACGATGCGGCGACAATGAACGACACAGACGCGAAAATGATCTACCAGGTCCACGCCGGCGTCGACCCCAACGGCAACGAGTACGATGCCGAAGAAATTGACACTGAAGACCTTCTTGGGCCCGCCTGCTCCAGCCTCACCAATGTGTGGGGTGAAACAAATGATGCCGAGCTGTTTGAAATTACGAATGCGCGCGGCAAGCCAGTCCGCGGGGTGTTCAACCCCCTTTTCTCGTCGAACTGCGACCAGCCAACCTTCCCGTCCCCGCAGCCCGGATCCCTGACCCACAACCTCACGCAATGCGCCAGGACGTACTCCACGTCGGGTCCTTTCATTTACATGACAAAGTACCGCCCCCCGGACTTCTTCAACCGCGGCAGGCAGGCCAACCCGACTCTCCCGTGGGTCCCGGGGACTCTCCTGCAAGACATCGCCCTTGGCGGGCTCCCGTTCCGCAACCTGTTCCCGACTGACGACGGAGGCGAATTCGGGTACTCAAACAAGGAGATCATCGAGCTGAGCATGCCGTGCCTCCACGGCCGTGCGCCTAACAACAAAGACAAACCATGCTCGCCGTACTACTACAGCAAGGGCGAATGATCCACTGCAGGGTCATCAATCAGGGTGCCGAAAAATGCCTTCAGTGGCCACACCCTTCTTCCCACCCACGCGGACCGTAGCGCTACCGCAACTAATCGGAAAATGCAATGGAACCATGAGCCGTTAACGTGGACGTAGCCAGGACGAATGCTAGTGCAACGCGAGCACAACCAAGCAAGGCGCGCAGATGTAATTTGCAGATCGATCACCCGACCATCCCTGCATATGCGCGGGCCTTGGTCCGGTGCCGCAACGACGAAAGACGCTTGTCGGCACTGGGCCAATCCTTGAGTGAGCGCTGAACACTGACTGTGCGTGAGGGGGGGTGAACCGTCGCAGTCTAGTCTAGCGTGCGTGCAGCGGTGGCTCGGAGCGTAAGCGCTCTCGAGCCACGGCCTGTGGCCGGGCTCGATTCCGGCACGGGGCCCGCAGCGCTGTCAGCCTACGTCTCTGGACTGCCGTCGCGTTGTCTTTCCGGCACCATACCGGTCGGCATTGTTGGGTTGGCACTCGCCACTCCTGTTGTATTTAGTGGGTGAAATGTTAAAATTTGAAAGTCGCGCTTCTTTAATTAAAGTTATAAAGAACTTCTTAGCTCTCCGCCCTCCCCCCTCCCCGGCCCTAGCGCGCTGGTAGCTCTAGCTGTACACACCTGGTATCAGCTATCACACGGCTTCACTCCACTCTGTGGTCTATATCTCTACGTACTGGGCCACGTAAAGCCGTATGCCGGTATGCCCTGTGAATGTGTCGTCCGCGCTCGCGGTTTTCAGCCCTAGTCTAGAGGGTGTTGTCGGTCATGTCTCTTGTGACCCCCATGAATAATACTTAAGAGACATGGCCAAGCGCACTCGGCGGAGCACCCTCGCTGCTGCGTGCTCGGTACTGCTCTGCTGCACGGCACCGCACACGCACACCGCCGCAGCGCGCAGGACAGCCCGATATTAGCCTTCACTCGCCCTCGTCAGAGGTCTGAGAAGTCAAAGTCCTTTCCCAGCCGGATGGCCCCCTGGCCCTTGCCTCCCTTCCGCCTCTTGCCCTGGGGCCGCGCCTCCTCCGCCTCGTCCTCGGTCTCCGCCTCGGCACTGGCGGCGCCACTCCCGCCGTTGCGGGCGGCTCGCCTGCCCAATGCCGCCTCGGACACGTCCCACAACCGCACGGTGCCGTCGTGGGCGGCCGTCGCGGCGAGCGCCCCCTGCGCGTCGACGGCGAGCGCCTCGATCGGGTCCGCGTGCCTCCCGACCTCGCCGAGCATCCTCGACGGGTGGAGCGACGCCGCGCGGAGGACGCCGTCGGCGGAAGCGAGGAGGAGCGCGTGCTCACTCAGCGGCGCCAGCGCCTCGATGGCCTCGCCCGAGCCGAGCACCGCCTACGGCACGCGTCCAGGACGCGTCAGGGACGCCCCCCCTGGTGTGGTGAGTCGCCCGCCTGGCGGCTTGCGGGCCGGGGTGAGCCGATCGGAAAAGTCGCCAAAGTCTCCCCACGAGAAGACGCCGAGGACGCCCGAGTCAGATCCGGCGAGGAGCTTCTTCCCTCCCTTGAGCGGCGCCAGGCAGAGCAGCTCCTCCTCCAGCTCATCCGAGCGCGCCTCGAGCCGCCCTTTCGGAGAGGTGGCCGTCCGACGAGCAGCTCGCGAGCTGCAGGCGCGGCAGCTCAAAATGGAGGTCGTGCACCACGTCCGAGTGCTCGTCAAAGCGCATCACCGCCCCCCTCTGCCGCACGTCCCACACGCGCACCGCGCCCTCGTCGTCCCCCGTGCCGACGCCGTGCGGCCCCAATGGCGTGCAGACGTTGACCGCCGACGCGGCTTGTCTCCGGTGGCGCCGGCGCCGCCGTTGAGCGCGAGAAGGCGGGCAAACACCCCGCCGTACGCCAGCTCGCGCGCCGTGTGGGTGCGGGAGCGCATGGGCGCGGCGGCTGCCGCCGCCGCCCCCGGTTGGGCGACGGTGGGCGGCACCGCGGGCGGCGGCGCGCCGAGAGCAGACGCGTCGCGCAGCAGGCTGTCGCGCGTGCCGCCCCACGCCTCCTCGAAACTGGACCAGTAGGCCGCGTCGTACCGCGCCGTCACCAGCTCGCCCGCGCGACGGACCGACTCGACCAGTGCACGGCACTGCTCACGCGCGAGCAGGCTGTCGACGTCGCATGCGGGCGCATCCACAGCGGTGGCGTCGGCTCCGCCGCCAAAGGCGGGTAGGTCGGCCGAGGCCTCGTCGACCGCCATGTCGAGCGTCGCGGCGTCGAGCCCATCGGCGTCTATCCCCTGCTGTGCGAGGAAGCGGTAGGCCATCGCCGTCGCCGCCGGCGCACGAGCGGCAGCCGACGCCAGCGCGCGGGTCTCGTCCTCGATCTGCTGGAGCGAGCGCGACACGGGTGGGAGCCGGAGCCCCTCGCCCGCAATCGACGCCTGAAGGGCCCGCGCGCCCTGCAGGAGGGGGTCGTCCATTGTTTTTCGCTTGCCCCGCCGAGTGAGTGTGTGCGAGGAGGGCGGAGCGGGAGCGCACGAGTGGGAAGTGGGAAAGAAAAGTACGTTTGTCCCATTACAGGAGAAAGACAAGCACACACCCTCTAGCGCACCACACCCCTCTCCTTAAAATCCCTGTGTGGTGGCGGCGTGCCGTTCTCCCATCCCTCCCTTGGGTTGTCTCTTTTCTTTCTTTCTTTTAAGCACACCCTTGGGTTGTCCGTTTTCTTTCTTTTCTTTCTTTAAGACGAGCACTTGTTCTCTCTCTCGTCTCTCTCCCTCTCTCCCTCTCTCCCTCTCTCTCTCGTCTCTCTCTCGTCTCTCTCGTCTCTCTCTCTCTCTCTCTCTCTCTCTCTCTCTCTCTCTCTCTCTCTCTCTCTCTCTCTCTCTCTCTTAATGATCGGGTATTAATTATTAATTATTAATCACTGAGCGGCGGCGCGGCGCTGCGGCGGGCGGCGCGAGGCGGCGGCGCGGCGAGGCAGCGGGCGACGCAGGGTGGCGCGGCGCGGCGGCGGGTGGGGTATTAGTTAGTTATTAATTAATACTGAATTAATCATCATTGAGCGGCGGCGCGGCGCGGCGGCGGGCGGGCGGAGGGGGCGGCGCGACCATCTGTCCTGACCGGGGCCTCTGGTCTTTGATGCGGAACAACGGTCGCGCCGCCCTTGACTCAAGGGGCTGCCTTCCACACGTCGCTGCTCAGGCCGGGAGAGGGGGGGAGACCTCCTGTTCCTCGCGGAACGGGAGCAGGCCCCTCCTTGCCCGGTCTGCGAAGCAGGGCGGTGGTCGTGCCATCTTCGCTTCAAAACGACCACGCCGCAATCGTCGCCGGCGCGCGACACGTTCCCGTAGGCCGGACTGTCCTGGTCGAGAGTGTGTGCCGCCAAGGCGGGGCTACTCGGGGACAGTGCCGACGGGAAGCGGCTCGTGAGACGACTCCCGCGAAAGCACGGCTGGCATCCGTGGCGTGGGGCTCGCCTTCGAAAAGTCGGGCATGGCTCTCCCCGCAACTCTGTCGCTAACACGCGCGCACCACCGAGACTGTGGTGGGCGCGCTGCGGCCGCACGTCTACCTTCGTCATAGTGCCACGACGTGCGGCCTAGAATTAGCACACGCGCCTCTGCTTGCATACACTCATACATTGGATTGTCATCGCCTGTGAGTGCGAGATTAGGGCTAGCCGCAGGCAGCTAGCCCCTGAGGAGGGCGTCCATAGACACCTCACTAGACCCCACACACGGTCTCGTCCGTGCCTCGCCGGCCGGAGAGATTGCTGGAGGTAGAGCAAGCCTGCTCTAGCCTCGCATGTCACTTCCTGTCGTCTGTTGTGTCGTTGTGCCCTTGTTTGTTCTCTTGGCACCGTGGAGTGCTGGGCGGGGCGACAGGGAGGATATGGCCTTGAGTTATGTGTACGCCGACTCAGGGTGTGTGGCAGCCCGCTGGCTGTGTGTCTTGTGAGCTTGTTTGTGTCTGTGTGTCGCTCGTGCGTGTCGTCATCATCTGTCCAGCGTCCACCCATACCGCGTTGGTGTCCAGTCCGAGCCTGGCTGTTCTTCACCTTTCTACCTACCTACCTACTTGTTGTGTGTTGTGTGTTGTGGTGGTGTGCGGTGTGCGGGGTGTGTGCGTGTCGCGCGTTGTGTGTTGCGTGTTAACCGCGGGGCCTCGGCGGAACTGGGAAGAGGACCGCCGCAAGCGGCGTGGCGTGGAGCGGTTGAGCATCCCTCCGGGGGCCCCTCTGCGCCGGGGAGGGGAGGCGTTGTTGGAGGCTAGGACGCAAGCAAGCGTCCGTCGCCCTTTTCAAACTCGGGGGAAATCTTATAGCGATAAATCATTATAGGGGAAAGAAAAGAAATAATATCAGCCGGGTAATCCGTTGTTTAGTTCTTTTTCGCCAGTCTGCGCCCTTGTTGTGCCAGTGTGCTGTGAGAGAGGCTTGTCTCTTAAGAATTCTTTTTCCCACGAAAGGTTGCCTGAAAGGTTGCCTGCTGCGCTGTCCGCGCCGCCTCCGCTCCGGCGTCCGCTGGCGCATGGCGGCGGCCGCCTCCGTCGACTGGCCGGTGCTCGACATCCTGCAGGATGACACGGAGGATGCGGCCGCCGACTCGAGGCTTCCTGGCGAATCCCAGGCTCCACTGGGACCGCTGGACGAGCGTGGTGACATCAGCAGCCTATCGCCACGCGAGTGGGCGTACATGTGCTGCCTGCTCGATCCGGACGACGGCCAGGCGCCCGACGCAGGCTATTCGCAGCTGCGCGTGAAGGCGCTCGACGAGCACCCGCACGCACGCGCCCGTCGCTCGCCCTCCAGCCGGCTCCGCTCTGCGGCCGATGTCCTCAGAGACGCGCAGGCGCGCCGCCTCAGCTCCATCCTCGCAAAGGAGGCGACGCGCGTGGAGGAGCTGAAGTCCGAAGGACGGGCCCCGGCGCGAGCGCGTGACGCCGATGCGGGAAGCTCCTGGTCACCCCACCCGACTGCCGCTGCGCTGTCGCCGACGCTTCGGCGTGATGACGCCGACGGCGCCGCCACCGCGCTCGCAGCCCTCGCCGCCTGGCATCGGCACTCGGTGGCGATGGCGCAGAGCCCATCAGCAGAGGCGCCGGTGGGGATGCGGCTCGCCATGTCTCTCCTCGCCACCGCGTGCACCCACGGCGGCGGTGAGGCGACCCTCGTCCAGTCGATGGCAGACTCGCTGGCCGTCGAGCAGGCTGACCCTCGGCCCGCCGCGAGGAGCCGCGTCTCGCACGCCTGACCCCGCGCTCCCGGCTGGTCAGGCGCTCGACCTTTGCGCTCCCTCCGACATCCCCGAGGGCCTGCCAGGCGCGACCACCGTCCCGGCCGGCTGCGTGCGCGCCGCGCCGCTCGAGGCGATGGACAGGCTCGCGCGCGACGGCGCCTCTCCGCCGCCGCTCCGCATCGCCGCGCTGGAGGTGCTGCTGTGGATCGCGCTGCGCTCGGGCCTGACCGAGGCGGCGCTCCGCGCGGCCTCGGCGGCGCACGACGCGCTCTCCGCCGGCCTCCTCTCCGACGAGTCGACCTTTTCGCGCCGGCTGAGCGGCGTGCTCGGCCGCTTTGCCCGCCGCCCGCCGCTTGCGCTCCAGCCGCCCGAGCCGGACGGGCTGCGCTCGGACCCGCTGCACACGTGGGCGACGCCGCTGCTGCGCGTCGACGCGTCCGAGCCGAGCAGCGCCTCCGGCGGAGCCTCCGCGCTCGTCAGCCACGTTGAGGACGTGCCCCGCTCGAGCGCCCGCGCGGCGATGCATGGTTGCGGGGAGATGCACGACGGGTTCCACGGAGACCCGGACCGCGGCTTCCACTTCTGGGTCTACCCTCGCGGCATGAGCCTGAACGCGTCGCGCTGGGACACGCACGAGAGCCCCGGCGCCTTTTGCTCCAACTGCAGGCTCGTCACGGTGCACGCCAACGGGATCGTCGAGTACGTCTGCATCGGCCACCAGTCGGAGGCGCTCCTCTGCCTCGAGCCGCTCTGCTCTGGCCGGCACTACTTTGAGCTGTCGCACGACGAGGAGGGCGGCGACGAGCGCGGCTTCTGCAAGTTCGTGCGTGGCCTCGGCGTCGTCACCGGCGATGCGGCGGCCGCGATGTGCGGGGCGCCGTCGGCGGACGTCGTGACGCAGTGCGCCATCAACGACCAGATCCAGGCCGGCGCTGTGGGCGTGGTGCCTCCGGGCGTCGGCGCGGCCAACCTGCCCGCGAAATGGCGCGCGGCGTCTCCGCTGAGCTTGGCCGGCCTCACCGACAGCCGGTGGCGCAGCTGCCGCGCGCTCGGCCTCCTCGTCGACTTGGACCGCTCGGTGGCGCACGTCACCGTAGATGGCGCGGCTTGCGGGTCGGCGCCGCTGCTGCTGCCGAGGCCGCTCTACGTGTACGCCCTCTTCGCCGACCGACCGGGCTGCGCCAGGCTGTCGCGGCTGCCCTACCTCTCCCGCGCCACCGGCTTGAGTCAGGACTCGGCGCTCCAAGGCAGCGGCGCCATCAGTTTCGTGCCTTGCGACGGCGGGTCGAGGGTGGAGGCGGTGGAGCTGATGCCCGACGGGTCGGCGGCCTGGCTGCTCCAGAGCCGGCGCGAGCGAGGCGAGCGCGCCCGCTTCCGCAGCACCGAGCGGCTGCCCGGCGGCGAGAACCACTGGCTGGTCGTCGCGCTGCCCTCCACCTCGCCGTCGACGCTCCACTGCCTCGTGGGCACCACCGACCTGCCGAGGGGGGGCGCCGAGCCGCTCTCGCCGCTGCCAGCCGGTGGGAACGCCGACCTGCAGGAGGACCCGTCGGCTGCGAGCCCCACGGGCCCGCTCAGCGAGGAGAGCGAGATGGGTATCGAGACTCCGGGGACCGAGAGCGACGAGAGCAGCGGCCACGAGGGCCTTCGCTACGGCGGCGGCGGAGCGCCTCGGGCGGGCGGGCGGGCGGCCGCGTCGGAGTGGGACCAGCCATTCCTGGCGGATCGGACGCGGTCCAGTCGCGTCGGCCGCGGCCCGGGACGCCACGCGCGGCCTGCGTACGTCGCAGCGCGACAGGCCCGGCGAGGCGAGCTCGAGCGGGAGGCCGCCGATTTGTTGCGCGACAGCCGCGACAGCCACCTCTCGGGCAGCCGCGTCTCTGGCATGTCCGATTCGCAGCAGTCCACCGAGGTCTGTCGGATCTGCGGCCAGACTGGGCACTCCTGGCGGCATTGCCCGAGCTTGCCGCCAGACGTATTTGACTCGCTGGCCGGGATGGGCGAGGACGTGTACCGCCTGAGCAGCCAGCAGAGCGCTCTCACCGAGGCGACGTCCTTCCGCAGCGACGAGGCCGCGAGCGGCGTCGAGCTTGGGGAGAACGCTACCTTCGACTTGGGCCTGCTCAACCTCGGCGAGCTGAATATCCTCGGTCTGCTGCTCGCGCGGGGGACGCTCTCTCTCTTCGCAAAGACCGAGGATGGGTGGGCGCACCTCGCAGACCGCACGGCCGTCTTTGGAGGCGTCGCCGCCACCGTGTCTTCGCCCCAGTCCTCGCCGCAGCACGGAGGCGGCGCCGAGCCGCCGGATGAGGGGACCGAGGACGAGCAGGTGGCCCGCGCGATCGCTGCGAGCATGGCGGCTGGCGCGGGCGCTGCCGGCCCAAGCACAGCTGCGGACGACGGCGCGGACCGCCATTGGTACATCGAGCTCGGGGCGGCCTCGGGGGGGCCAGGCACGCGGGTCGTCTCCGAGCTCATCTTGCAGCCCAGCGCGCTTCCTGGCAACCTGCCTCTTGAGGCGACGCAGCACGTGCTCCGGCAGCCCAGCAGCCCGCCCGGGCCCAGCAGCCCGTTAGGGGCGCGAAGAGGCGCCCACCGCCCGTCCGCTTCGGCGAGCCCCGAGGGGCCGACTGCTTTCACCCTGGACGCCGAGCCCATGCGAATCCACGAGGCGATCAACTTGTCGTTGAAGGCCATCGCGTCGCGCTGCTCCGATTGGGCCGGGCTGCCCCCCTCCATCCCGCACGGCGGTGGCGCCTCCATCCCGCTCGGCCCGCAGCCGAGCAGCGGTGCGTTGACAGCTTGCCTGCACCTCGCCGGCGGCTCATCCGAGGCGGTCGCGGCGCCGGCGCTGAGCATTCTCCGCACGATGCTTTGCGCGATGACGCCGCCGCCAATCCACACGATGGCCGCCAATCTGCACCACCACGCCCTTCGTTTCGTGCGAGCAC
>NW_005194861.1:0-1164 GCF_000372725.1 Emiliania huxleyi CCMP1516
CGCCCTCCGCCTCCGCCTCGCTCTCCTCCTCGCTCTCCGCCTCGGAGTCGGCGTTCGTGCTCCGCTCTCCGCTCTTCCGCTCTCCGAGCCCTGGCGGCGGCGCGAGCCCGGGAGGCGGAGCGCCAAAGAAGGCGTCGTCGTCCTCGTCGCTGTCGGCCCAGTCGCGCCCGCCGGCGCCCGCCCTGAGCTCGTCGAAGCGCGCGCGCGCGACCTCCGCCGCTGCCGCCCTCTCCGCCTCCTCCCTCTCCTTCTTCCGGTTCTTCTCTGCGAGCACCTCGGCCGCGTCGCCGTCGACGCCAGACAGCGCCGCAAAGGCGCTCATGCGACAGGGGGCGGCGGGTCGGCGTGGGCAATGCACAGCTCGGTAGCTCGGTCGCTCGGTCGGCGCTGAGCTCGCGCGAAGTGACGAGCCGCTCTCGGAACCCACCGCGAGGCTCTCAGAGAAAAAATAAAATCCTGAGGGCGCAGTAAATAAATAAATAAAACGGACACCTCTACTAGGAGATGGGTAAAAAGGAACAGGTCCCCGCCCTTGCGATCTTTGTGCAGGGTTCTTTGTGGGTGTGGTCGGCGACTAGCCGGGGTCGTCCTCCCGATGGATGGGGGACTAGCACTAGCCGTCTTCCACATGGTCCCTCGGGTCCCTGCTGCTCCTAATCTCTTCGTACATCCTCCTGCTGATCTCCGCAACGTCCTGCTCCCTCCCTCGTCTCGCCCTGCGCGCCTGCTCCGCCTCACCGTCGTCTGCCCTGCGTCGTCTGGTGACGGGTCCTCCATAGTCGGTTGAGGTCGCCGCCCTCCTCGTGCCTCTTCCCAACGTTCCCTCGGCGGTCGATGCCGTCTGGTCCGCCTCCGCCGTCCCCGGGTCTGACCTGCCCTCGTCTGCACTAGCTTCTGTTTCGTCATCACTGGCGCCTCTCCTCTTCTTTCTCCTCTTCTTGTATGCTTTGTACATTGCGTCGATTCCTTTTCGCGTGAGCACCACCCTGAAGCTCGCCCAGCAGCGGAACCGCTCCCTAAGTCGAAGGAGCATCATCAGTCTCACCCACTTCGCTCGCTGCCCACTGTCTCCGCTCCCTCCCGCTTGAGCTGCCGTCGCGGTCCTCGTTCGTCCCGCTGGCTGCTGGCCTGTCCTGCCCGTTGCTCCGTTATCCCTCCTCCTCC
>NW_005194860.1:0-1164 GCF_000372725.1 Emiliania huxleyi CCMP1516
ATTGCTCAAAATTCAGGAGCCGCGGGCGGCACGACTGGCTCCACACGTTCAGACACGCGCTTGGCCTCCATGCCAGTTTCGGGGGGCAAATCCTGCCCGGCCCCTAGGACCCCGGGTACAGGCCCAGGTGTTGGCCTAGGGCATCAGAAGGGACCAAGAGGAGTCCAGTCTGAGCCATAGAGCCCATGTCTTTGCCCCTGAAGGTCGCGTTCAAATGCCCGGAACGGACGTCACAGTGATGTCCGGCCGGCGCGATCACCGTACACCGAGCTGTGACGCTCATGCACCTCAATGCACTCGGGCGTCGGAAACTCTGGAAATGCGGGCTCCTGGCGAGGTGCCTTTCCAGTGGCAGTATCTCGGTGAAGCTGCTGCAGGAGCAGGCTTTTCCGGACGGAATTTGGGAGCTCCGAGAAAAAGAAATTCCCGTGCCTTCTGACGCGCTGGAACTCGGCCGCTTTGTCCTGTGCCGACGCACGCCGAGGTACAGCCTCGTGATCGAGCACACGGAAGCCGTTCAGCGCCCCCCGCGAGCCGGACTGACGCTGGAACTCGGCCACATCGCGACCACCCTCCCCTTTCCGTTGTCGTTGTGCCGGACATTGCGTTGCTATGTTCAGCCTCTTCACCCTCTGCCACCTCGCCGCCACGTCTCCGCACAAGACGGTTTGCGACGGACGAGCGTGCCGTCCGGGCGAGGGAAATGCCCAGGGCATCACACACGGCTCAAACCCATACGATATCCGAGGCGGGTCCCTCAAGTTGAACCCTCACGAGCCGGACCCCGCCTCGCCGCTGTACGCACCGCTCGCGGCCGCGGCGAAAGATGCTGCTTCCAAAGGACTAGTGTACATGTGCGCCGCCGATTATGACTTCCGCGAGATCGCGAGCAATTGGATGCGAGCATTCGTGAGGCTCGGCCTAAAGAATGCTCTCGTGTACGCTCTCGACGCCGAGGCGCACGCGCACCTGACAGCGCGAGGCGTTCGCAGCGTCGACGGCTCGCTTGCCATGGCCGACTTCAATCGCACGCGGCTGGCGAGGCACATTCAGCGAGCAGAGGCGGAGCGGCACCTCGCCGCCGCCGCCGTGGCGGCGAGCGGCGTCGACGTGCTCCTGATGGACTGCTCTCACGTGCTGCTGCGCGACGCGGCACCGCTGCTA
>NW_005194859.1:0-1164 GCF_000372725.1 Emiliania huxleyi CCMP1516
GCATATTAGGTACACACAGACGTCGTGCATTGACCGGCAGCATGCGGAGGGGGAGGGGGAGGGGGTGGGGGTTGCCTTGACAAGGCCAGTCGGGCCGCCGGCTAGTCCGGACGGGCCAGGCAGGTCGGGCACGTTGCCGGCGCCCGTCTCAGCCATAGCGGTGACGATCATGATCTGGAGCCAGCCCGCGGTCGGCGTCGCCTCGAGCGACGCGAAGCACCCGACCGGCATGTCAGCAAACTTGAGGCCCGCCGCCTGAGACAGGTAGCCGGGCAGGCGGACGCCGGCGTGGATGGCGAGGATGTGGACGAAGCCGAGCATGGCGGAGCGGCCGTGCTTGATCTCCATGATCTCGTACCGGCGCATGTCGCGCTTCTCAATCAGGCCGAGCGGGTCCCACACGCCTGCGGCGGCCGCAGAGCCCGCGGGTCGGCGATGACCGCTTTGGGCGCGGGCAGCACGCGCGGCGGTGCGGCGCGCACCGAGCGGCGGGGTGACGCCGATGTCGCCCTCGTTGAACATGGTCGCGCCCACCGCGCGGGTCGGCGCCCGCACCACCGTTGGGGCGGAGAAGGCAGGGACGGCACTGTGGATCGAGAGCCTACGGGCACAGCGGCAGCAGCGGCGTCAGCGCGCCACGCCGAGAGAGAGGCGGCCGGGCTGGGCGGCCGGGGGGCGGTCGGGAGCTCGTGATCTAGTGGTAGCCGCGAGGAGTGGCGAGCGCAGTGCGGCGGAGGGCATCGGCTTACATGGGTGCAAGACAGCGATCTCCGGAAGCGGATGAGCTTTATTGGGGCCCGGCCAAGAAAAAGTCCAATGGGCCCGACTCCCTTCCGAGCGAGATGACGCACCTTGGCCATTTTGCGGCCCGCCTGGAGTGTCGCGATCCAAGACTTCGGGACAGCCAAGTCGCTCTGCACGCACTTCGAGACGCGGGCGAACTTGCCAGGAAGCAAAATTTTAGTTTTATTTTTCTGAAACCACGTGTGGGGTTGCGAGTGCACACAGAGCGAGCAGTAGTCGACAAAAGCACTGATCTGTGGGCAGCAGATCTCCATGTCGGTCGCGCCCTGCGAAAGGACAACCCCGCGGGCCGCGGATGCTTGCCCGGACGCGGACCCGCCGCCGCCGCCGCCCTCCACCTCGCCCTCGCCGCCGCCACCA
>NW_005194858.1:0-1164 GCF_000372725.1 Emiliania huxleyi CCMP1516
ACGCCCGAGATAGCGCGGCGCGGTCCCGAGATCGCCCGAGATAGCGCGAGATCGCCCGAGATCGCGCGGCGCGGCCCGGGGCGGGGTGGATGGGTTGGGAGCGAGGGGGCGGAAGTGATCAGTGCGGTAGAGGGTCAGCTCGAGGCGCGTGAGCCGGACTTGTGAGCCGGACCACCCCCTCTTGTTCTCTGCGTTGTTGAGCCAGGACTCAACATACTCGGGCTGTTGCCATCCCAAACTGTCACTCCCCTTTCTCCCGGCCGGGGTGGGGCGCGCGCGGGGGCGGCGGGTGTGAGGGATGTCTGTGAGCCCGAGAGCGATATGCCATGTCCGCCTTGCGTGTTTTCATAACATCGAAGGCTAAGCTCATAAAAATAAAAAGAATTTAGACAAAACAACTCTCTCTCACAGCAGACAGGCTCGACACAGGTGCGAACTAATAAAATAAAAAGAAAGCGGGGACCTTGGACACCCACGGCTGAGCTCGCGCGAGCGCGCCCCCCCTCTGAACCAGCCGCGATGACGAACCGGCAGCCCAAACCCTTCCGCTTGTCGTCCGAGGCGACGCCATATTCTCCAAATTACACCACCACGCAGCAGCAGGCCGCGGAGGCGGCCGCATTCTCGTCCCTCGTGACGCACCTCCGGGGGCGGCTAGACGTGCCCAACATCGAGCTGATGATCCTCGGCGGCTTCTGCCGCAACTGTCTCGCAAAGTGGTACCTCGCTGGCGCGTGGCGCTCCGGGCTCCACATCACATACGACCAGGCCGCCCGCCAATCCAGCCCGCGGCCATCGCCACCTCCACCGCCACCTCCGCCGCCGCCCCGAGACACCCTGGCCCGCACGCCGCTCGCCCCTCGCAGGCGTGCGAAAGGGTGTACGGCATGCCCTACGCGGAGTGGAAGGCGGCGCACCAGCCAAAGGCGACCGTGGAGCAGCTGGCGCGGCTCGAGGCGACCAAGCCCTTCCACGCCTCCCACCCGAAGCAGGACCCGCCCGCCTCGCCGGCTGCGAGCTTGCCGCACACGCCGAGCCTCTCGTCTGCAGAGGCGCCAACCAACGAGTAGACAATCGCAGGAGCGATGCAGGAGGCGATCCTGTTCGCCATTGCCCATCGGTACGTGTCTCACCTAGGCGCTCGCGGCGGGGATGCAGCCGATG
>NW_005194857.1:0-1164 GCF_000372725.1 Emiliania huxleyi CCMP1516
CACCGCCGCCGCCGCCTCGAGGACGGCGGCGTGGTCGCGCCTCAGCTCGTGCGCCGCTCGCTCCGGCTCGCCCTCGCCGCCTCGGTCTCCGCCTTCGTCGAGGCCGGGCAGGACGAGGAGCGGGTCTCCCGACCAGGCGTCGGACCATTCCCCCCCGCCAAGGGAGTTAAGGGAGGGGAGCCCGGCCGGGGACCAAACCTCCAGGTAGGCGATCAGCAGCTGGCCCCAGGTGTAGCTTTTCGGGAAGCTCGCGCGCGGGTCGTTGATGGCCCTGCGGGCGGCCCCCCGTTTGCCCCCGAAGAGGAGTGTCCTCACGCGCGGGTCGCCCCGCGCTTACGACGCGAGGAGCGCCTAGCCGGCACGGCAAGGACGTGGGGGGGACATGCCCTGCAAGGGGCTCTCGGGGAGTACGACGCGGGCAGCCCCTTTTTGGCGCGCGCGCGGCGGTTTTCGATCGAAATTTCCGCAGGGATGCGCGAGTCGGAGTCGACCCACTTGACGATGGGGACTGGGGCCCGCGCCACGCCCTGGACGCCCTCCCAGCCGGAGCGGGAGCCGAGGATCATTGCCAAGCCGTGGACGAGCTGCCCCTGCGCAGCAAGGGCCGCGAGTTTTCCGCAGGAAGCGGGGCCCCCTCCCCCCCCCCCCCCCCGCCCTTCGGGCCGGAGCCTTGTCCGTGTGCCCCATCGCCCTCGGAGTCTCGAGCGTGAGGTCCAGGTCGGCGCCTGCCACGAGATGGAGCCGAGATGGAGCCGAGATGGAGCCGAGATGAGCCGAGATGGAGCCGAGATGGAGCCGAGATGAGCCGAGATGGAGCCGAGATGGAGCCGAGATGGAGCCGAGATGAGCCGAGATGAGCCGAGATGAAGCCGAGATGGAGCCGAGATGGAGCCGAGATGAAGCCGAGATGAGCCGAGATGAGCCGAGATGAGCCGAGATGGAGCCGAGATGGAGCCGAGATGGAGCCGAGATGAAGCCGAGATGGAGCCGAGATGAGCCGAGATGAGCCGAGATGAGCCGAGATTTCATGTCCGGGTCGGCGCCTGCCGCGTTGAGCCCGCAGCTGGAGGAGCCAAACACGCGAAGCCTGCTCCCCGGCGCGACGGTCTGCGCGTGCGCCTCGAGTCGCTCGACGATGGCCCGGCGCAGCGCTGCGTCCCCCTC
>NW_005194856.1:0-1164 GCF_000372725.1 Emiliania huxleyi CCMP1516
GAGTCGCTCTCCGCCTTCGAGGCCTCCTCCGCTATCTCCCCACATCTCCCCATACCGCCCCATACCGCCCCATAATTAAGAGTCGCTCTCCGCCTTCGAGGCCTCCTCCGCTATCTCCCCACATCTCCCAATACCGCCCCATACCGCCCCATAATTAAGAGTCGCTCTCCGCCTTCGAGGCCTCCTCCGCTATCTCCCCACATCTCCCCATACCGCCCCATACCTCCCCATAATTAAGAGTCGCTCTCCGCCTTCGAGGCCTCCTCCGCTATCTCCCCACATCTCCCCATACCGCCCCATACCGCCCCATAATTAAGAGTCGCTCTCCGCCTTCGAGGCCTCCTCCGCTATCTCCCCACATCTCCCCATACCGCCCCATACCGCCCCATAATTAAGAGTCGCTCTCCGCCTTCGAGGCCTCCTCCGCTATCTCCCCACATCTCCCCATACCGCCCCATACCGCCCCATAATTAAGAGTCGCTCTCCGCCTTCGAGGCCTCCTCCGCGTTCGGCGTCCTCTCCCTCCTCTACCTCGTCCTCTCCGTCGCGTACCACGCCGCCGCCGACTGCAGCCGCAACCCGCAAGAGACGATCCAGCAAGTCGAGCTCGCGCGGTTCGGACCGAGCGGCCTCTCCTCGCTCGCCATCCTGCTGTTTGCCTTCACGTGCCAGGTCGCGGCACGACCGCGCCGGCCCACAGCGACACCTTGCCCCTTCGCCCACCCCCACCCGCGCCCCGCTGACCGCCGTGCCGGCCGGCGCCAGTGCTGCCCTCACCTCCCCGCATCGGGCAGGTCATCTCGGGCCATCTCGGCTCATCTCGGCTCATCTCGGCTCATCTCGGCTCATCTCGGCACATCTCGGCTCATCTCTCCTCCCCGCACCGGGCAGGTCAACGTGCCCTCGATGTTTGCAGAGCTCCAGCCGCCGAACCCGGCCACGATGCGACACATCTCTCGCCGCGCCGTCCTGCTCTGCCTCGGCTGCTACGCCCTCATCGGCACCGCCGGCTACGTCAACTTCCCACACAAGCGCGAGTCGAACGTCCTCTCAAACTACGAGCTCGACGAGCCGCACTCCCGCATGATGGCCCCCTCCTTCGGCGCGATCGCCCTCACCGTGCTGATGGCGCGCGCCCGCCGCAACGTCCTCCCGCCCGCGCCG
>NW_005194855.1:0-1164 GCF_000372725.1 Emiliania huxleyi CCMP1516
AGCAGTGGATACATGAACTGCGGGCATTGCCCACTTTCGCTGCTGGCCTTGCCGGCGGCGAGCGCGGCGAGGAGCGGCAGCAGAAAGCAGCGAAGCCTCATCGTCCAGATTGCGAAAAGGATTTCTTTCACATAAACAAGGATTTCTTTCACCCAATCAGTTGTCGGGACAGGGCTGGCTTCCGTCGACCGCCTCTCCACAGGAATCTGGAACACAACAGAAAAAAATGAGGCTTCGCTCTGAGCCAGACTGCTCGTTCTCAGGACAAGAATGTCCATGCACACCCGACGCATCCCACGCGCCTGTGAATAACGTCTGGGAACGCTCCAGAAGATTTTTATCTACCCTATGAACCGCCAACGGCGATTCGAACCCAGGTCCTCAGATTCGAACCCAGGTCCGCCGACCATAGGTCGAGCGGCTGACATCGAAGTGAGCCGCCGATCATATGTCGAGCGGCGGTCTTCGGTTCGAGCGGCCAATCCTGGGTTGGCGGCTGTGGGGAGTGAAAAATCGTGTGTCGGAGTGATGCCACAAGCGGACTGGCGTCGTGGAGGTGTAAAAACATTTTTGTGTGCGTATTTTATTAAACTTCTTTTCTGGGCTAACGAACCCCTAAGACCATAGCATATCAATGTGTTGGTACAAGAACCCGTCGCTCTGCCCAAACCCGCGCATTCGCGAGAAGATTGAGGCGAAGCTGAAGAAGGCGAGCACGACATCATCACAAATGCTAACCGTGCCCAACGAGGACGACTGGGACGACGTCGAGACGAGGATCCTGATGACCATGCCGACCGCGCACTCAGCTACGGACGAACAGGAGCGCACAATGGAAGCGCTCAAGCGCCATTTTGACGAAGCCTCGGCGCTCTCGACCAAGGATGCCATTGACGCTATTGAGCGCATGATGTATGGCTATGTGAAAGATGCTGATCTAGCCGAGCGCGTACACGCGCTTTCCGTTGAGTTCTGGGGGCCGGGAGGGTGCCCTGACCTCACCAACCCCCCCACGCATAAAATGAATTTGCGCCAGGGCTGCGGCTGACATCGAAGTGAGCCGCCGATCATATGTCGAGCGGCGGTCTTCGGTTCGAGCGGCCAATCCTGGGTTGGCGGCTGTGGGGAGTGAAAAATCGTGTGTCGGAGTGATGCCACAAGCGG
>NW_005194854.1:0-1341 GCF_000372725.1 Emiliania huxleyi CCMP1516
TAACCCTAACCCTAACCCTAACCCTAACCGGAACCCTAACCCTAACCCTAACCCTAACCCTAACCCTAACCCTAACCCTAACCCTAACCCTAACCGGAACCCTAACCCTAACCCTAACCCTAACCCTAACCCTAACCCTAACCCTAACCCTAACCCTAACCCTAACCCGAACCCTAACCCTAAGCCTAAGGCTAGCCCTAACCCTAACCCTAACGCTAACCCTAACGCTAACCCTAACCCTAACCCTAACCCTAACGCTAACCCTAACGCTAACCCTAACCCTAACCCTAACCCTAACCCTAACCCTAACCCTAACCCTAACCCTAACCCTAACCCTAACCCTAACCCTAACCCTAACCCTAACCCTAACCCTAACCCTAACCCTAACCCTAACCCTAACCCTAACCCTAACCCTAACCCTAACCCTAACCCTAACCTTAACCCTAACCCTAACCCTAACCCTAACCCTAACCCTAACCCTAACCCTAGTGATTTTGGAGGTGTCTAGCACCAGTATTCAAGCTTGGCCAGCCATTTCTGAGCCATTATCTCACTTTGGGCCGCCCTCCTGGAGGTGCCCGCCGCCCCTTGCCTAGCTCAGCCGGAGGCGCGGCCAAGGACTTGGCTGACCAAATCTCAGCTGGCCAAGCTTGGGGGAGTGATTTTGGAGGTGTCTAGCACCAGTATCCAAGCTTGGCCAGCCATTTCTGAGCCATTATCTCACTTTGGGCCGCCCTCCTGGAGGTGCCCGCCGCCCCTTGCCTAGCTCAGCCGGAGGCGCGGCCAAGGACTTGGCTGATCAAATCTCAGCTGGCCAAGCTTGGGGGAGTGATTTTGGAGGTGTCTAGCACCAGTATCCAAGCTTGGCCAGCCAATCCTGAGCCATTATCTCACTTTGGGCCGCCCTCCTGGAGGTGCCCGCCGCCCCTTGCCTAGCTCAGCCGGAGGCGCGGCCAAGGACTTGGCTGACCAAATCTCAGCTGGCCAAGCTTGGGGGAGTGATTTTGGAGGTGTCTAGCACCAGTATCCAAGCTTGGCCAGCCATTTCTGAGCCATTATCTCACTTTGGGCCGCCCTCCTGGAGGTGCCCGCCGCCCCTCCCATGGCTCGGCCGGAGGCGCGGCCAAGGACTTGGCTGACCAAATCTCAGCTGGCCAAGCTTGGGGGAGTGCTTTTGGAGGTGTCTAGCACCAGTATCCAAGCTTGGCCAGCCATTTCTGAGCCATAATCTCACTTTGGGCCGCCCTCCTGGAGGTGCCCGCCACGATTGCCTAGCTCAGCCGGAGGCGCGGCCAAGGACTTGGCTGACCAAATCTCAGCTGGCCAAGCTTGGGGGAGTGC